>NC_072386.2:108886041-109187488 GCF_028885625.2 Pongo pygmaeus
TTAAATTTAGTTTTACTTGATTTAGCAATAAGTAAAATATATTGAAGTAAACATGAAAGAACTGATGAATGCCAAATTAAGTATTTTCCACCAGAAGGAGAGACTAGTGTCTGAAATATCTCTAGAATTAAGAAAAAGAGGTAACAAGAAATTTTAAGTTACATTCTTTTTTAAAAAAATATATGTTTCCATTTTAGACCTATCTGTTGACTCCTGCTGTGAAGAAACTAGTGCTCTCATACCCTCTCTCTTTTTTTCCCTCTCTGTCTCTCCAGTCCCCTCTCTCACATGCTATTATTAGGAAGGTTTAAAACATTTATGTATTCTGGTCTGAAACCACAGTTTTCACTGTTGTTTCAACTTAATTGTATATTTAATTGAAATCTGTCATCACCCCTGACCCTTTTCCTATGGCTTATATCCAATTACTTTGTCATCATTTATATTTTTGTTTACCTGATTTCATCTTCTGGAAGCTTTGTGTTTTTCAAAATATACACTTTATTTAACCCCATCTATTCAACATATTCTCAATTCAATGTGTAATGAATAGAAAATCACTGAGATGTTTTAGTATCTTTTTCTTAGCAAGTCTTTAATCTCCGGTGTGTATTTTACACTTAGAGCACTTTTCAATTCCACTAGCCATATTTCAGTTGTTCAGTAGTCACGTGTGGTTAGTGGCTACAGTCCTGGGGGCACAGTTCCAGACTTTGTCTTTTCCTTTGTCTCCTGTTAAATTGTGATTCCATCCCTGCAGTTTCTTCAAATTGTGAGGTTCTGTCCTAGAAAGGATCAGGGGGTGTCAATTTTTGGTTTATTGTTTTTTCCAATGTTTATAATTTTTTATTTTGAGATAATGTTAGATCCACATGCAGTCAAATGAAATCATATAGGAGCTTTTTCAAATAAGAGATTGAGGGGGAGGTCCTCGGTTCCTGCAGTTTGTGCATGCTTCCCAATATCTGTATCCTTCTTTTACACTTGAAAGGAACTTCCTTTTTAAATGTAAGTGAGATCATATAATTCTGCTGTTTAAAATCCTGCCATTGCTCCCCATTTCACTCACTAAAAGCCAAGTGTCTCTATAGTAGCTGACAAGTCATGTAAGTTCTGACTATCAGGTACTCCTCTGTTAATAAATGGGTAAGATCATTACCTCTCTGCTTTCTTCAGCTTCTCTACCTCCTTCTAATTCTATTCTGGCCAAATGGCCACAACTGTAAGGCCTAAGGTTTTCATCTCTGTCTTGCATTGCCTTATACCAGATGTGCACATCGCCCACTCCCTCACCTTCAAGATTTTGCCCAAATGTCACCTCAGTGAAGCCTACCCTGAGCAGCCAATTTAAAATGAATTACTTCTCTCCACCCATTGAACACTCCCAATTCTCTGTTGCAGTGCTCACCGTAGTCTCTTCTTTTCCAAAGCACTTTGCACTTTCTAATATGCTATAAAATTTACTTATTTATGGTCTTTGTTTGTTTAATCCCATAGCCAAAATAAAGTTCTGTCAATTACTGTTGACCGTGATAGCTTGTTTAACTTATCTGTGTCTCAGTTTCTCCATCTATAAAATTTAAATGAGAACAATTATTTTCACTTATTGAGTGGCTACCATGTTCAATGCACTGTGATAGTCTCTTCATATGTAATTTGTCATGTAAGCGCTGCAATCACCTTCAGGTAGATTGTCCACATCTAGCAAATGAGATAACATTAGAAAAGGCTAGGTGACTTGCCCAAGGTCCCACAGTTAGTAATTGATGCAGACTGGACAGGATTATAGGAGATAACCTAGACACCCACTTACCATAAAAAAAAAACTCTTAGTAAATGTTTACTTAAAAACATCTTTTATTTTTTATTGCATCCGTTTTAATAATTGCTTATGTAGTTATTCCCATTTTACAGATAAAGAAACTGAGCTCCCCAGAAGTTAAAATACTTGGTCAGAAAATTAGTAATTATTGAAGCTGGATTTCACCCAGGGTGTCTCTGGCTGCAAAACTCTTGCTCTTTTGATACTACCAAAAGGCATTCAAAGTTCGCTGGATGAAAGAGTAAATGTAACTAATGTATAGTTTCTCATTTTTACTTGCTAAATATAAAATCTCTTCTTCAATACTGCTTAAGCACATATAATTTGATCTGGATATGATTCTCCTAATGAATTTAGGCAGTGAGAAATTAACACCATTTCAATAAATTGGACATTGATATTTTTTTGAATTGCTGTCTATTTTACTCCAATTTATGGGGTAATCAGTGCTCTATTCCATAATGCTATGAGGTTTCCCACTGCTATCAATCATTCCTTCTCTCTTCATGGTATTGCTGCCTTCACTTGGTGGCCTCTGCTGCCAAATAAAAGGTCACTTAATGGGTCCTTACTCTCTGGAGCACCATCCAAAGCCTCCTCTTCAATCAGCTTCTCAGGGAGAGATCCAGGTGGGGGCAAAGAGGCAGGTCATTTCACTTCTGTTTCCATGGCAACCCATATATGAATGTGATCTTAGCCCACGACCTTGGACATAATGACCCCTAATCACATCCTCTGTGCCCCTCAGGAGTCAGCGACTGCTATGTCAATTTCCTGTGACTCACTTTAATGGCACAAGTCTCAGAAAGGAAGACAACCCATCTCAAGCAGGCAGGGGCAACCAGCAATTACTTTGGGGCAGAAACTTAGAACAGACGGGGTCTTTACAGGAATGCTACAACAGCAGTAGTTAAAATATGTCACTAGGCTCTGAGGTGCCAAATAGACCACTCTTGTTGGAGTGTTTCAGCTCCTAATTAACCCTGACTCAATTCAGTTTTGACCTACTTCATTTCTAAATCCTACACAAAGATCATGTGAATAAAGGAAGCTATGTCTAAAGAGAAATCTCTGAAGAAACAAAGAATGCTGGGATAAGTAGGAAGAGGATACCCTATAAGGTCAAAGTTAACTATCTTCAAATATATCAAATGTTGACATGGTTAAAAAATTGGGGTCAGGCTGTTATCTGGAAGTACAATAACTGGGAGACAGTTATAGGCAAGCATCCTTTCCTTGGGAGGCTCATATATCATGGTGGCCGGGTTAAGATTTAAATCACAACTCTCCCTTTTACTAACTGTATGGCTATGTGCAAATGTAGGTTTTTCTGTTACTTATATTTCCTCCTTTATAAAATAGGAATAACATTGGCATTCCTATATTTAGTATTTATTAAGTCTGTCTTCATTATTTTCATAGAGATACTGTGAGGATTAAATATACTAATTCACAGAAAACTTAGCTTACTGACTAGCACATGGGATGTATGTTAAAGGCAGTCATTTCTTTGCTGTTGTTATCATTAATATTACTTAACCTGTTACTAAAAATAAATTTTCTAAAAGTCAGACATGCTAGGAAAGGTTGCTTTAGAAGGTATTAGTTTCCACTGGACAAACTCTGCCAGTGAACATATGGCAAAGGTGGAAGGGGGTGCAATTCATCAGAAGCAGAGGTTCAAGTACTGGGAGATTAGTTGAAGTATAGACTTTAAATTTATAAATTTTTAACTGGAAGTTGCCATTATACTGTGATGTTTAGACTTTCCTCACTATTTACAAATGTCAATTTGTAAATATATATTTACATATTCTCTTCCCAGAATTCCCATATAGCATGAATTTCTTGTTCTCTTGTGGACATGTTAACTCATTAAGCACACAGTGATTGAACTGCTATTCTATGCCAGGTGTGCAGACACTATGGATGGAACTAAGGACAGCCTACCTTAAGAGCATCATGGAGCTCTGGCCCTAGTAGTGGAGGCAAATAAGCAATATGTTACATAGACAACCAACTTTACCTACATGGAATAGAATAGCGTGCAACAGTAATAATGAATGGACTAAGACTAAACCTATTAACATGGCTACATCTCAAAAACTTATGTGAGTAGACAAAAGAAGTGTGCTTTTAATAATGTAATAACACATTTATATGGATTTTGTAGGTATATGCAAAGAGTAATAGAAACCAAATTCATAAAAGTGCTTAACTCGAAGTGGGACTGAGAACAAGAGAGAAGAATGGAATCTAGTAGGAATATTCAAGGGTTGTAACTTTTTAGAGAAATTTTATTTCTTTTTTGGAAGGTGAGTATATGAACTATTTCTTTCATATATTTATGAATGAACATTCACATATATGAATGTTCATATATATGTGAATTTTTCTGAGGGTACCTCAAAAAAGAATATATATATTATATATATTCTTTCATATATATTTTTAAAGAATGGTTCATATATATATGAATGAAATGATCCCTAAAATAAAATACTTCTATAAAAAGATATTACAGCTTGCCAAAAAAGTGTTTTCAATGACTCTATTATATTAAATCAAAATTAGACACACTTGATTTAGAAGGGGCATATGATAGGAATAGCTTCTCTGTGTCTCTGTGGAAATAGCTTTGAAGAAGAGATGACTAGGTAAAATGTGGAAATCTGGGAGTGAGAAGTAGAAGGGAAAGGCATTCCACTAACTTTACTCCTTTTTAAACTTTTGCTTGCATTTTGATATCAATTACCAACATGAAACCAATTTCAACCTATTCTAGCTCCTCAATTCAACAGGCAGCCCATTAAGACATTGCATCTTATTTACTTTTGTATCCGCCAAAGCAATGAACAAAATTTATTATGTTGAACACTTATAAAAGTCAAGGCCTTGGACCTCATGTAACCTGAAAGTCACAAATACGCTAAATGTTGAACACACATTTATTTTTTATTTATATTTCATTGGCAACTAGCCCAAGTTTATGCGGTTTTAAAATGGATGTTTATATGGCAATTTTTACCCTATCTGTGCCATCTAATATTTCATTTGGATTTTCAATAAAGTAATGAAGGATATCTTTGGATCATGCCCTTCCCTGTGTGTAAAATATATTTTCTTTTTCATCCTTCACCTATCAAGTTCAATTTGCTCTATTTCTTAAAGTCCTGCTCATATGCCTCTGCCTTCATGAAGTCTTTGCTAATCAGTTCAGTGCAAAGACTGGGCTGCCTCCTATAGACTCCTTTGTGACTCTGTGACATTGATTAGGTTTAGCATAGTTCATAAACCATTGTAGAGAGCCACTACATTGTAGCCATTAATATTATTAAAGGATATTCCCTTCCTTCAAAAATGTACACTTCACGGGGGAAACAGCAATGACACAGATGCAACACTGTATGGTTTAATCCAATTCGATATGTCCCACAGCCTAACACATTCATTTTTTGGCACAAAGCAGCTGCTCAAATAAGAAAGGATGAAATGAATAAATAAGTCAATGAAATGATCAACATATGAATTGTTCTTTTCTAGCCCATTGGAGATCTCAGCCTTGCAAACGTACACCTTGCACCCCAAAAGGTGGAGTTATTTATTGTT
Source organism: Pongo pygmaeus (assembly GCF_028885625.2). Lineage (NCBI taxonomy): Eukaryota > Metazoa > Chordata > Mammalia > Primates > Hominidae > Pongo > Pongo pygmaeus. The sequence continues at coordinate 108,891,473 of NC_072386.2, forward strand.
TGCATAGGACAGCACTTTGACAAATGAACAAAAATCTGAGCTGGCTTCATTAAGAGGGATGGATATAAAGTAGCAACATGTCTGTGCTGAGCCAGTGAAAGTAAAATGAGATAATTGCCGTGGTTACAATGAGGCTGATCAAGCTGAGAGAAACAAGTTTCAAATTGTTCCAATCAGTCCTAATCCAGCAGAGTTATTAACAGTGTTCTACCCTGGTGCGACTGCATCTGCTAACGTGAGATAATGATTTATATCACAGTTTATGAAAGTTCCAATTTGTCCTAATTCAATAAGTGAAACCCAGCAAGGCAGGCAGGAGACATACATTGCACTAAGACTGGAATTCCCATTTCTTTCTCCTCTCTGCACCACCCACAGACTATCATGGCTGATGTGCATCTGCTTGCCAGGCACCTTTTGTTGTAGTCTTAAGCTGAAGGAGACAGAGCAGGTAGTTGGAGTAAAAGTTCTCAATGACACCCTAGGTCTGAAAGATCCAGCAGGAAAGGGTGTTTTGAGCAAAGCTGACATGGTGGTATCATACAATTAGACGTGTCATGGAGATTTCTGAGTCTAGGAGTTCTTAATGTGGAAATCTTGAGACCTTAGGTTAGAAAGCAGTGATTCTATGAATGCTGCAAAGGTGTGTATTTATGTGTTTGCATGTGTTTGTGCAATTTTCCTTCCTCAGGAGAAAGTTCAGAGCTTTCATTAGACCTCAAATTGTTCTTGTGACCTAACAAAGTTATGAACGATTGACAGGTCTAATCCACTCACTATAAAAATGAAAAAGCCGAAAGAAGGTCATTAAGATAATTTCCCTAAATCACTATTAGAGAATGAACTGGGGATAGACTACAAGAATCCTAAAGCCAGCCAGGAAATAATTTACATGTTTGAACACAGAAAAAAAAAATGTGGCTTCAGCCAAGTGTAGTTTCTTGGACACTGTTTTTTCTCTATCCCTTCCTCCTCATGTCCTATTGGCAACGCTGCTCCCATTTGGACAGCCAGCTGTGTGTCTCCTTCATATCCAGAGGTATCCTCAAAAAAAAAAAAATGGCTATTGATAGCCATAGAGTTCACATGATGCCATAGAAAGAACAGTGCTAGCTCCAGCTTCTGGTAGACTGTCAAGCACAGAATTGCACAAAGTGCATATTTATTGAATGAATGAATGAGCTGAAGGGTAGGAAAGATTGTGTACTTCTTTGACACTCTTTTTGACAATCTGAAAAATGAGAAGATTTGTTTTCAGAATGTCTCAGCTTCCTTTGCTTTAACATTTGATGACCATGACAGTCATTTACTTGTCACCTCATTTCCCACTATGAATTAGAGGCCTTTTTTCAAGAGATTCAATGCATCTCTGCTTAGATTGAGGATGGAAGAACTGTATATCCCCCTAACTGAGGAAGGCAGCTATCTTTTCAGCTCAGCTATAACTAGCGCTCTCTGACCCTCAGTCCAAAGCAAGCAAGCTCAATATGCCAATACTGATTAACTTGTCTCATTATTAAATAAATAAATAAAAATGCTTGAGCGTCCTTCCTAACCAGATCAGATTCAAGGCTCTGAAGATACAAAAGTAAATTTAAAAGGGATCCTTCCTTAAGGGATCTCACAATCTGTGCGAAGACTGATATATACCCGGCAGGCAAGGACTCAATCCTTGACTGCAGTGTATGTATTTGGATTGATAATTACTGAAGTCACAGATTGAGCAGAGTGTTCAAATCATATGGAGAAAAGAGCTATGAGTCATTCTGGGTGCAGCAATGGAGGTGAAAGATAAGCATTAACTCAGTCTTGAGGATAAATAACTGTGAATTTACCAGAGAAGTTGAAAGGAAAATCCACAAAACTAAGATGGCCCAAGCCAAAGCATGACACTCTGAAGGCGCATTACATACTTCTGGAGTGGTGAATACTCTGGTATGAGCCTAGGATGGTGCTTGATATTTAAAGAGAGCTCAATAAATATTTCTTGAATTAGTGAGTGAATCAATAGCTAAATAATTATAATTATTAACAGTGATAGCTAGATTTATTAGATTATTATTTAGTGTCGAATTCAATATTAAGTACTTTACATATATTGTATCACTTAATTTTCACAACAACCATAGAAGACAAGCATTGTTATTTTTTCCATTTTGTACATGAGTTTCCTAAAGCTCTGGGAGGCAGGGGAACTTTTCCAATGTCACATGGCCAGTATCAGTATCAGAATTTGGCTACAACATGACTGCATGACTTTAAATTATATGCACTTAAATTGTTTCACCTAAAGTATACAGTGTGTTGGAAAAGAGGATGGAATAAGAAATGTCTGGAAAAATACATTATGGTCATGTTGTGAAGGAAGTTGAATGCAGTATTATGAAATTTGCGTTTCACTCTGTTATGAAGGGAAAGCTGTGTAGAGTTTTCTAACCATCGGTAATGCAGGCCCTAAGTTGTGTTTTAGAAAGACAATTGGAGGGTTGTGAGTCATAGGCTAAAAAGGCGGGAGTCTATATGGTGCAGAACCACTTGGGAGATATATAAATAAATCATCTTCTCCATATTATCCTGTAGCCTGCTTTTATTTTGATAAATAGTATAGCATGCATATGGTTCCACATCAGTACATCTTCATCTGCTTAAATTACTTAGAAAATAAAATTTCACTATGAACAATTGTAAATGTAAAAAGCATGGAAAATAAAATCCTAACCCTGTGCCCCTATCATGTGCTTTTCATAATTATCAAGCCATAATTTTTGGATAAAATTATCAAATTTTATTGTCTATAACCCCCACTGTCCATCCTATTTTGAAGCAAATTTTGAAGCAAATTCCATTCTTGACATTATATTATTTACTCATAAATATTTCTACATTTCTTTCTTTCTTTTTTTGGTAGAGCTTGGGTCTTGTTATGTTGCCCAGGCTGATCTTGAACTCCTGGCCCCAAAGAATCCTCCCACCTCAGCCCTCCAAAGTGCTGGGATTACAGATATAAGCCACCACTCCCAGACAATATATTTCTTAAAAAATCCCTTATCTTACATCCTCAATCTTGATTTTCTAAAGTAGGACTCCTGAACTTATAACCCAGGCCAAATCCTGCCTTCTCCATCTTTGTGTGCCATTATACCTAACAATGGTTTGGGCATTTTTACATTTTGACATAAACAAATTAAAGACAAGAATACTATTTCACGACCAGTGAAAATTATATGAAATTCAAATTTCAATGTTTATTAATAAAATTGTATTTCACCCAAACCACTAGCATTCATTTTTGCATTGCTTACGGTGCTTTTGTGCTGAAATGACTGAGTAGAGTAATTGTGACAGCGACCATATAAGATACAAGCACTTACACAATCTCCTCAATTTTGTATCTTGGCTCACAGAGCTTAAACTCTTTAGTGATGGTGAGAATCACAAATTCCTGGGACCCACCACAAAGGTTCTAATTCAGTAAGTCTGGGGTGAGGGCATGAATTTGAATTTTTTGGGAGTTCCCAGTGGGGGCTGATACCACTAGTCAGGCGCCTCAATTTCTCTGACCTAATAAAAAAATGAGCAGGGATTCAAGACAAGGAAAGTGATGATGGGATTCTAATGGTCAACTCTTCACTGAATCCCTTCCACAGTGCCTCATCGAAGGGTCTCAGCCTCACCCTATATCAATACAGCAATTGCAGCACGAACCTGATCAACACTTGACCTGTCATTGCTTCTTGGAAAAAATAAGGAAGGCTTCCTGACACAAGTGAATCACATTTTCCAGGCAGATATTTATTCATTAGATGCATATCACACCTTTACTCAGAGTCTGGATCCTAAGCTTAAAGTATGGGTAATTATCCAGTCACAAAAATAACCATTCCGCATGGAGCCTTTAAACAAAATGAGGAAGGAGGGCCTGGTGAACACTGAGGATGAGAGAAAAAGACTAAAATGAAAAGTTCATAATGAAAGCCTCTATTTTTAAAAACTCAAATGTCAATTTTCCAAAATAGAACATTTTACCCCCCATTTTGTCCCCGATCTGAATCTGACATGTTTCTCCTTTGCACCGCCTTTCTGTGAAGAGCTGTGTTCTTTTCCTTGAGAGTCAGCGTGGTGTGGGAAAGAAGGGTGGGCTTTGTAGTGAGAGAAGACGAATCCTAGCTCTGCTCCCTTCAAGCCACATGAATTTGGCTACCTAAGCACTCAAAAGCTTGGAGCTCGGGGGCTAAGGTGATCAAATCCTTCCCATTTGCCTGGGACTTCCCTTCTTCCCCTGCTGTTTTTTGTTTCTTTTATTTTTTATTTATTTATTTTTTTTTTTTCTGAGACAGGGTCTTGCTTTGTCTCCCAGGCTAGAGTGCTGTGGCATAACCATGGCTCACTGCAGCCTTAACCTTCTGTCTCAGCCTCCTGAATAGATAGGACCACAGATGCATGTCACCATGCCTGTTTGTTGTTGTTGTTGTTTTTGTTGTTGTTGTCGTTGTTGTTTTTGTTTTTTTAATTTTCTGTAGAAATGGGGTCTTGCTATGCTGCCAGGCTGGTCTTGAATTCCTGACCTCAAGCAATCTTCCTGCCTTGGCCTCCCAAAGTGCTGGGATTACAGGCATGAGTCAACATGCCCAGCCTCCCATTTTAACACTGAAAGTCTCATGTCTTGGGAATCTCTTAGTCCTGGGCAAACCTAGGTGTTTTGTCATTCTGTTGCAACACCTGTTAAAATACAGAAACAGGCCAGGTACAGTGGCTCACATCTATAAACCCAATGCTTTTGGAGGCCAAGGAAGAAGGATTACTTATGGCCAGGAGTTTGAGACCAGGCTCAGGAACATAGTGAGATCCCATCTCTACAAAAAATGTCTAAAAATGTAGCCAGAGAAGGTTGTCCATGCTTGTAGTCCTAGCTACTCAGGAGGCTGATGGAGGAAGAATGCTTGAACCCAAGATTTTGCATTATGGTGAGCTATGATTGTGCCACTGCACTCCAGCCTGGGTGACAGAGGGAGACACTGTCTCTAAAATAATAATAATAATAATAAAAAGCAAAGGGTTATATTAGCTAGTTTAGAAGGCTGTTGCAAAGGTTTAATTATATAATACCAGCCATGGTAGAGGCAATTATTGAAGGTTGGTTTACTCCTTCCCTTGTCCCCAGATATGACTCTGAAAATTCTGGCATTCTACTTGAACCCTCTCTCTAAGGTACAGCTGACACATTCCACACTCTAATCCTCGTAGAGCATCTTCCACTAGCTCTAGTCACTCTGGAATCCAACCTCCACTGCCTCAGTACAGAGCCTCATGTTACTATGTCCTGAGCTCTTGTCTTCCCAGTTCCATTCTCTTCCTCTCCAATACATCTCACTAAGAGCTCTTTCTGAGTCATCAGTCAAGCACATTATTTTAGAGCTACACCCCTTTCTATGACTCTCTTTTCCCTAACCAAAACTGAAGCCCCAACTCTTCAAGAGCTACTGGAAGCCCTCTACAAGTGAGTGATCACCTCCTTTTATGGCCTAACATCCTATGGTCCACACTTCAGTTTCAGTGATTTGCTTGGAGTTCTCCAATAGTGTCAGCTCTCTATATAAGGTTTTTCCTCTGCCGGAAATGTCCTCTCTGTATCCTAAACTGAGGCAGTGCCTCTCAGCCATGGCACTATTCATGTCAGGGCCTGACAGCTCTTGGCTATGGGGACTGTCTTGTGCATTATAAGATGTTTAGCAACATCCATGGGTCCATGGTCACTACCTCCTACTCCCTAAGTGTCAATATTCCTTCACACTCATCAGTTATGAACCAACCATCTCTCCAAACAATGCCAAATGTTCCTCAGGAGACAAAACTGTCTACTCTTGAGAACCAAAATTGTCTACTCACTTCTGCTCGCCATCAAAAATCTAGCCCTTCTGATATTCATCAGATCTTCCTAACACATGCTTATGCTTTGCTTTGCATCAACTGCTTAAGAATATTGTTATTTCTCATAATATTGAGAATTCTTTTAAAGAAAGATCTGCTTTCCCTTTTTATCTTTTTACTTTCTCCACGATCCAGTATAAACCCTTGATTAGCAAGTCCCCAAGTAAGTATTGGTTGAATGAACTGTAAGGTCAAATAGATGGCTTCTTGTTTGTGCTTTATGTTTCTTGATGAAAGTTAACCCAGGGTTTCTTAGCCCACTAAAATCATCTAATATTACTAATGCCTTTAAATAAATATACCTTTCAATAAACATATATGTATGCACATGCATACTACTAAATTTGTAAAGTTTGAGTTTACAAGCATCTTCTGAAGTCCATAAAGTTTCAGAAAAGAAAGATTTTCTCATCCTTCTCCAATCCTGTTTTATATTCCATCTTTGATTATTTTCCCTTGATCTTCCCTTTTCAAGCTCGGTCCCATTTTACCTGGATTTTCAACCTTTGCTTAGCTTGCAAGTCTATATTGCTGTGCTAGCCAGTTATACAGTCACATTTGCTTCTCTTTCTATCTTGTCTCTTTTAATCAGCTGCTCCACTAACTGGTGGCTGGCATAAAGAATTCGTGCTAAGTGCACATCTGTTCACATCTGGCACATAAAGGCCTGTAGGTCACATTTGTACAGGCAGCACAGCTGACTTCACAGCAGTCTGAGAAAAGAAAAAAATAAAAAACTCTGGCCTAAAAATTTTTTGTATTTGATCGACCACAGTAATTGGGGCATTTCCAGCTGGCATTCGGCTTGGCACAGGGAACAATGAATGAGGCAGGTTGGGATCAGGGAGTTGGCTGTTGCCAAGACCTTTTCTTCTTTTGGTTCCTTCTGGACTCCAGCATAAGCAGTGAGAGAGGCTTGTCCATCTCATTCTGGCTTGCAGTGTGCCCTCTCTCAGTTTGCTGAGACCTGTCAATGTCAGACCATTGTTTCTAAACAGCAACCCTGACTGTCCCCAGCTTGCAAACATTAGCAAAAACAGGCAATGTTTTTACAAATAACAGAGACTGTGATTGTCTTTCCTCACTCTGGTCCTGCATCTAAGGTAACAGATTGGAAAAGGGAAGTCAAAGTTCTGGATCCTGTTGGGAAGGTCAGAGCCTTCTTCTGATTTATTGGGGGCCTGCCGCTGAGATCAAGAGGCAAGGGGACACATTGGGAAGTAGCCAGGAAAACACAGGCTGGTGTGGATGAAGTCCAAAATGAATTCGGGTTTTTGCATACAAAAATGAAATGAAAGTTATTTGTAAATGCTCTTCTGGGACAAATTGTTGAAGGGGCCAAATAAGCATTCACAGGGGGCCTCAACTAGATGTTGTATAAGGCATTTTTAAATCTTGATATTTCTTTAATTTTTTTACATCGACTTAATTATTTCTACTCCCCAAATTATATTGTTCTTTAATTTACATCCAGTAATACTTTCTATGTGCTTCTCCATCTCCTGCTTCTCCCAGCTGGATTTTTCCATAGTCAGAAGGCAGCTGAACTCGTTAGGATATGATGTGAGCAAGAGCAGGTAAACCACTCAAATACCTTCCTCAGACAGCCATCGTATCTGACATTTCACCATGAAGGACTTAAAAAAAAACAGAAATTTTGATCCTTGAGTGTTACTGTCACTTAGTACGATAACATCTGAAGTTAATACTGATAAATACTTTATTGGAAAAATAATGATTACTAATATTTTTCACTGCTGGCTAGTCTTCCAAAGAGTTTCATGTATGCTACCTCATTTGACCTGCACATTAATCTTGAGGTATAAGTAGGTATGTCTTTGAGAACTAACCTCATTAAGCTTTATTTTCTTACCTTAGTAATGGAAATAATGATGCATTCTATTTGCCAAATACTTGGGGGAGACATGAAGCAGAACAGAGAAATATATATTTATATACACACACACATTAAATGCAAAGCAGTCTACAAAACGTGAATTTAGTGGCTAAATATGTAACTCCTGAAATCAAACTTTTTCCTTTAGTAAATTGTCCACTTGCAGATGAGGAAAGTGGGGTACAGGGAGGGCAAGTGATACATCCAAGATCACGCAACAATTAGTAATTAGAATGAGGTCTTCACACATTACATCTAGTGTTTTTTTTTTTTTTTTTTTTTTTTTTTACCATTTTATCTTCCAACTACACTCACTTCAAGATAATTCAGAGCCAGTGAATCCATCCCAGAAGGATAATGACTTCAGCAGACAAGAATTGTCACGCTCTATCCTCTTGTTTGGTTACATGTGCAGATAAATGCTGCCTGAACCACTGCCATGGAGTAAACGAATCAGTGGAAGACATGACCTCTGTGTTTAAGGTCTACTTGTGAAGCTAGAGAATCCGTGCATGAAAACTAACCAATAATATAAGTCAAAACAGTGATATAAGTAAATGATGTTACAGAATTCTGGACAAGAATAGGAAGATATCCGAAAATACTTCTTGGAGAAGGTGGAGTATGAGATGAATCTTGATTACATTTAAATAGTAAGAAAAAGTTTCAGAAAGGTGATCGCATACAGAGGAATACACCAAGGAGCTCTCAAGGAGAGAGCACTTACTTTAAATGCGGATGGACATAAGTATAGAAGTTAGAAGATACGATTCCCAGGACTGACACCACCACTTTACTGTCTCTGAGAACTAGCCTCATTAAGCTTTCCTTTTTTATCTCAAAATGGAAATAATGATGCATTCTATTTGCCGAGTATTTTGGGAAGACATTAAGCAGAACAGAGAAAGAAAAATACATATGCACATTAAATGCAAAACAGTCTACAAATGTCAACTTAGTGGCTAAATATGTAATCCCTGGAATCATACTGTTTCCTTTACTAAAATATTTTTCAATTGAACTATAACCCACATGTATAAAAATGTATAATGCACAACATTAAATGTATAAGTAGATGCATAAAAACCAACTACATATTAAGGAAAAATACAAAGAAGTTATTAGATAAATAGGAAAAAAAAGACTTAAATAAGCATCTCAAAAGAAGAACATATTCAACCTCATTAGTTGTTAGGGAAATACATACCCAAATCACAAAGTGTTATCACTACACAGGCTCCAGTACATCCAAAATAAAAATAACAAGAACATACAATACAAAGTATTAGCAAAGATGTAGAGAAATTAGGACTTGCCTGCACTGCTGATGAGAGTGTACATTGTTTCAACTACTTTGAAAAACTGTTAAACAGTGTTTGCTAAAGCTGTTCAAATAAACACTCTATGACATGGCAATTCCATTCTTAGGAATATCCAACTGAAATGCATATATTTGTGCACTCCCAAAAGGCATAAAATGATATTTATTCAGCAGAAATATTTTAAATCTTAATACAACAAAAATAGCAATGGTAGAATGGATAAAGTACAGTATATTCATATAACGGGACACTAAGCAATGCCATGAATAAGCTATTTCTAAATGCAACAACATTGAAAAATCTAAATAATAACAACAACATCCAGCTATAAACAATTGCGTATTGTATAAAAACCATATATGTAAAGCTCAAAAACAGAAACAAAAAACAAATTGCTTGTGATAGAAGTCAAGATAGTGGTTACCTTTGGGTCAGGGAAAGAAAGGACCAGGAGACAGCATGAGGGTCCTCCTGGGATGCTGGTTATATTCAATTTCCTGAGCTGAGTGTTAGTCACATATTATACAGGTGCGTTTAACTTGTGAAAATTCAAATTGCCTTCTAAATCCCAGCTTCAACATCTAAGATCTATATAAACTTGGACATATTTTTAACTGAGTCTCAATTTTCTAAATCTCACAGAACTGTTTATTTAGATGATACACGTAAGGCATATAGTGCATTGCCAATAATATAGTAAGTGTTCAATCATCATTAACCTTGTAATCAATATTACTACTCATAAATAAGGTTAATAAAAGTACTTACACCATAGGGTTTTTATGAATAGGCTACGGAATGGTCAAAATTTTACACTGCTACTGGCATGTAATACATTCTCAAAAAAATAAAACTTTTGAAATCATGATTATTGAAACTTGCACAATCTCTGGCCATTTCCAGATACTGAAGGTCAATATCTCCCAATAAACCTTGATATTCTGAGAAACATACACAACATGAAGTCTGTCTGAGACACTGGGGAGGTGCCATGTTTGCAGATACCAGCTCCAGAACGGGCCAACATCCTAGAACCCAGCTCCTCTCCCTTTCATTCCGCTTATGAGCGCATGTACAGTCACTTTCTGCCTTGCTTGTGGAGTGTGGCCCAGGTGTGAAACATTCAATTTCTAGCCATAAGGGAGCTGTGAAAACAGAAGGTGTTAAATATTTATCAGGATCATCTATTTGGCTTCTTTTTTAACACCTTATTTGCAGGTTAGCAAGGAAACAGAGGGTGATCTTATGCAAGAGGCTGTAGACTAGCAGCGTGCTAACTTTGGAGTCCAACAGAACAGGTTTCATTCCCCACCACAGCCACTGACCAAAATGACACTGGGCCAAGCCATTTCAGCTCTCTGTGCCTCTCATTGCTTGTCTGTAAAATGAGAGTAATAACATACCTACTTCTTAGGCTTGTCATGAGAATTAAATGAAATAGTTAAAAATATTGCACAATTTTGATATGTATCTGCATGAAAGGGTAATGCTTATTTGTATTTCATTCTGTTCTCAGTCTTGACTATATTTATTTCATAAGTTGAAATATAATTTACATACTATAGATTTTTCCATCTTAAAGTGTTTAATTCAGTGATTTTTAATATATTCACATGGTTGTGCAAACGTCAGTAATATGTAATTTCAGATCGTTTTCATCACTTTTAAAAGAAACTTCATACCCATTGGCAGACATTCCTCCTTCCCCTTGCTCCTCTTTTCCTGACAATGAGGAATCTACTTTCTATGGATTTGCTTATTATGAATATTGCATACAAATGAAATCATTCAATACACGGTATTTTTTGTACGGCTTCTTTCACATAACATGTCTTCAAAGTTCGTCATGTTGTATCATGGGTCAGTATTTCATTCCTTGTTAATGGCTGAATAATATTCCATTCCAAAATGTATATTATATTTTGTTTATTCTTGACTATATTCTTTTTTTTTTTTTTTTTTTTTTTTTTTAATTTTTTTTTTCTTTTATTGTAATTATTATTATTATTATTATTATTATACTTTAGGTTTTATGGTACATGTGCCCAATGTGCAGTAAGTTACATATGTATACATGTGCCATGCTGGTGCACTGCACCCACCAACTCGTCATCTAGCATTAGGTATATCTCCCAATGTTATCCCTCCCCCCTCCCCCCAACCCACAACAGTCCCTGAAGTGTGATGTTCCCCTTCCTGTGTCCATGTGTTCTCATTGTTCAATTCCCACCTATGAGTGAGAATATGCGGTGTTTGGTTTTTTGTTCTTGCGATAGTTTACTGAGAATGATGATTTCCAATTTCATCCATGTCCCTACAAAGGACATGAACTCATCATTTCTTATGGCTGCATAGTATTCCATGGTGTAGATGTGCCACATTTTCTTAATCCAGTCTATCATTGTTGGACATTTGGGTTGGTTCCAAGTCTTTGCTATTGTGAATAATGCGGCAATAAACATACGTGTGCATGTGTCTTTATAGCAGCATGATTTATAGTCCTTTGGGTATATACCCAGTAATGGGATGGCTGGGTCGAATGGAATTTCTAGTTCTAGATCCCTGAGGAATCGCCACACTGACTTCCACAAGGGTTGAACTAGTTTACAGTCCCACCAACAGTGTAAAAGTGTTCCTATTTCTCCACATCCTCTCCAGCACCTGTTGTTTCCTGACTTTTTAATGATTGCCATTCTAACTGGTGTGAGATGGTATCTCATTGTGGTTTTGATTTGCATTTCTCTGATGGCCAGTGATGGTGAGCATTTTTTCATGTGTCTTTTGGCTGCATAAATGTCTTCTTTTGAGAAGTGTCTGTTCATGTCCTTCGCCCACTTTTTGATGGGGTTGTTTGTTTTTTTCTTGTAAATTTGTTGGAGTTCATTGTAGATTCTGGATATTAGCCCTTTGTCAGATGAGTAGGTTGCGAAAATTTTCTCCCATTTTGTAGGTTGCCTGTTCACTCTGATGGTAGTTTCCTTTGCTGTGCAGAAGCTCTTTAGTTTAATTAGATCCCATTTGTCAATTTTGGCTTTTGTTGCCATTGCTTTTGGTGTTTTAGACATGAAGTCCTTGCCCATGCCTATGTCCTGAATGGTATTGCCTAGGTTTTCTTCTAGGGTTTTTATGGTTTTAGGTCTAACATTTAAGTCTTTAATCCATCTTGAATTGATTTTTGTATAAGGTGTAAGGAAGGGATCCAGTTTCAGCTTTCTACATATGGCTAGTCAGTTTTCCCAGCACCATTTATTAAATAGGGAATCCTTTCCCCATTTCTTGTTTTTCTCAGGTTTGTCAAAGATCAGATGGTTGTAGATATGTGGCATTATTTCTGACGGCTCTGTTCTGTTCCATTGATCTATATCTCTGTTTTGGTACCAGTACCATGCTGTTTTGGTTACTGTAGCCTTGTAGTATAGTTTGAAGTCAGGTAGCGTGATGCCTCCAGCTTTGTTCTTTTGGCTTAGGATTGACTTGGCGATGCGGGCTCTTTTTTGGTTCCATATGAACTTTAAAGTAGTTTTTTCCAATTCTGTGAAGAAAGTCATTGGTAGCTTGATGGGGATGGCATTGAATCTGTAAATTACCTTGGGAAGGATGGCCATTTTCATGATATTGATTCTTCCTACCCATGAGCATGGAATGTTCTTCCATTTGTTTGTATCCTCTTTTATTTCCTTGAGCAGTGGTTTGTAGTTCTCCTTGAAGAGGTCTTTCACATCCCTTGTAAGTTGGATTCCTAGGTATTTTATTCTCTTTGAAGCAATTATTCTTAAGGAAAATTTGGAATTAGCTTAGAAGAATGCTTAAGGTCACAGATTAGCTTTTATGTTCAGATTCCTACAGTAGAAATTTACACTAGGCTTAACATTGAGAGATGCCATTGTGTATTACTGAAGATCACAGATTCTATAGCCTGATGCTGGCTTCAGGCAAAAAAGCCTGAAGCTTGAAAGCCAGCTTCATCACTTCTGACTGTATGAATTGAGGAAAGCAATATTATTTTCTCCTGTCTTATTTTCCTCAACTGTAAAATAAAGATAATAATATCTCTCATGTAGGTTTATTGTAAAGACTAAATTAGACTTTTCCTAGTCCAGAGATGCAGAATTAGAGCTTCTATTCCTAGTACCTTTTTTTCCCCCAGTCCATAGTCTCATTCTCCTGTATATGAGAAATAGTAAGCTATTCAGAGTTTCGGGAAATAACTCCCTTTCTTAACAATGGAAATGGGCCTCTCTCATTAGCCCCAGTGATCAGTCTTCATCACTTGAACTACACAGAAAGTTACCACTGTCAGGTGTCATCTGCCATCCTGGGATTATAACTGTGGGGTAAAGTAGCATAGTTCTTTTTTGAAAATAACCATATACCTAGGACTATGCCAGTCAATTCAGATGAACTGGGACTTGAATACTGACTAGCATGCCTTTATTGGCCCAATTTTGGCCTCAAGAAATTAAAAATAAAAGTTATTTTATAATAGTCCAAAAAAATAGCTATTAATGATATAAAAATAAGATACAGTAATAGCACATATATACATGTATGTCTATCTATCTATCACCTATCTCTCTCTCTCTCTCTTTCTCTAATCTATATCTTTCCAGCTATTTTTCTGCTACCACAACTTAAATTGGAGCCAGTCATCAACATATGCTGAAATCAGTTGAAAAAGTGATTATGTGAGAGTTCAAGAGGTGTATAGAAGTCCTTGTGTGTGATGGATTCTGAATTGGGCCTTATTCATTCCCATTCTTTTCAGCAGCTTGTTTCATTGGTTCGGATCACTAGACTGGGACTAGGTATCCTGAAGATCCATTCTCTGCAATTGTCCATGGAAGAAGCAATCACCTGTTAAATTTAGATTTCTTGAATCTGCCAAGACTCTGACACAATGATAAACAGCCACCGTTTCTAGTAAAGGTTGGGGAAACCCACTCTTTCACTGTTAATTGCTTTGTGGTACTGAACCATAAAGATGACAGCAAGTCAGGTCACAGCAACACACAATCATGCAGGGATGGCCACCCATCTTGATGACATTAAGGTCATTTAATCCATCTCCAGGGTGCTGGTTAATTGGCTACTACTAGGGTTAGGATATCACTTTCTGAGTAACTGAGTATCTGCAGGAACTTCTTGGAAAATTACAAAGAAAATTGTTCTCTTACTCACTGTTGCTAGTGTCACATAGGGAAGGGGGGTACTCAGTGTTCTTTATTTTTACCTTTAGGTTCTTTACTTTTATCTTATCTGTGCTCTTCTCAAGGAGAAGAAATACCGATGTAACTGATCAGATGTCAAGTTATTGATTGGACCATATTGGATAGTGGGTGTGAGGACTCACTGCCAATAAAATATCCAAAACCCTCTCCCTCTTTTCCTCTGTCCCCTCCCTATCTTGCTAAGCTTGGATCATGTTTAAGATCAAAGATCTGATATTGGATTTTGGAGGGAAAAATAGAGGAATAGTAATATTTGGCCTAAAGAGGACACTCCAGGTGCTCAAGTCCTGCTTATGAGAATGTATGTGGTCAGAGTTTCCACTAACGATAAACTCTCATATTCCTTATGATTTGAAAATGTTTTGTACATGGAAATTTTCTTTAAGAATTACATTCTAAAGAGTTTCTACATTATTGAAAATATTAAGTCATTTCCAGTTCTTTGGCTTAATTCTATGAAATGGCAATACTCCCTCCCCACTCACATCATTTTATCCTTGTTTCTAAAACTGTTTTTTTGGTAGGTATCACTGGAACATTCTGCAGTGAGAGGTTTTGTAATTTGCTTTTATATGGTTTTGAAAAGCCTGTGCCAGAAGAAAATGTAAATGCAATAAAAAATAGTTGTATAATATAAGAGAAAAACACTGGATAAATAACAATCATTTATTCAAAAAATTATTGATTACCTATTTTGCACTAGTCATTCTTCTAGAAACTGAGATTACAGAAGTGAACAAAAGAGTAATAATCTCTGCCCGTGTGGATCTTAAGTTTTGATAGAGCAGATAGATAAGTAAATAAGTAAAATATTCAGCCTGCTAAATAAGGGCTATGGAGAAAAAGAGAGTAAACAAAGAGCCTAGGATATTTTGGCTCAGGAGGGAGTTGGACTTTTTAAATAGGGCTTTCAGGGAAAAGTTAAGTCAGAAGATAACGTTGGTATAAATTTTAAAAAGGTAAGAAAGAAAGCCATATGATATCTGTGGCAGAGGTAATGGCAAATAAAAAGGCCTTGAGGCAGAATATTGCCTGGCATTTTTGAGAAACTGTAAGGCAATAAATAGGGCCAGAACAAAGTCTAGAGGAGAAAAGTAGAAAATGGGGTTTGAGAGGAAACAAGAGACTGATCATGAGAAGGCATAGACACAATCTAGTTTAGATGTTTTTCATTCAACTGTATTAAAGCTTAATTTATATGCAACAAAATGGACCTGTTTTAAGTACACAGTTCTATGAATTTTGACAAATGTGTATTGTTGTGTAACCACCAACATAATCATTCCATGAAGCATTTTCATCATCCCTCAAATGTCTCTTGTGTTCCTACCCTCACCCCAAACATAGCACCTGGTCATGTAGTATTTGTTTTCTGTCAAGATAGTTTGCCTTTTCTATAACATATCCTACAATATATACTATGTGTATCATTTTTATGTTATGCTCCTTTTACTTCGCAATAAAAATAAATGAACATGCAAAAGCATGGATGAATCTCAAATGTAGTATTCCCCAGTAGTATTTTATTGGGAGAATTTGCCAAAATGTGTAAATCCACTATAATAGTCTGTTCTTACATTGCTATAAAGAACTACCTGTGACTGAGTAATTTGTAAAGGAAAGAGATTTAATTGACTCACAGTTCTGCAGGCTGTATAAGAAGCATGGCTAGGGAGGCCTCAGGAAACTTGCAATCATGGTAGAAGGTGAAGAGGAAGGAGGCACGTCTTAAATGGCTGGAGAAGGAGGAAGAGAGAGAACAGGGAGGTGCTATATGCTTTTAAATAACCAGATCTCACGAGAACTCATTCACTATCACAAGAACAGCAAGGGGAAAGTCTGCCCCCATGATCCAATCACCTCCAACCAGGCCCTTCCTCCAACAGTGAGAATTACAATTCAACATGAGATTTGGGCAGGGACACAAATCCAAACCACATCCTCCACATTCACTTGTGGATTGAACTTTGTATTATTTCCAGGTTTTAGCTATTAGGAATAAAAATGCTGCAAACATGTGCATGCAATTTTTTTGTGATAAAATAAGTTTTAATCTTTTTCAGGTATATTCCTAGAATCTTTTTCAGGTATATTCCTCAATTGGAATTGAGTCTTCCAATCCATTAACACTGTGTATCTGTCCATTTATTTAAATCTTTACATTCTCTCAGCAATGTTTTATAGATTTTATTGCATGGGTCTTATACATATTTAATTAAATTTATTCAAATTAATAAAAATTTTATATGGTATTACAATATGGTATTTTTTTCTGTTACACTTTTTTTAACTAGTTAATAAAAAACACTTCTGGTTTTAGATGTTAACTTTGTACCCTATTGATTGTCAAAATCACTTAATAGCTCTGGTAGCTTTTTAAATGTTTTTTCTATCTTCTTACAGCACTAGTTAGGACTGTTGATGCATTGTTGAATAGGAGTTGTGAGAACACACACAGTCTACATATGTCATAAGCCTCATATTATGTTTTGGCTTTAAAATTAACAATGTTTTAAAAATTAAATTAATCATAAACATTTTTTAACATTTACCAGTTCTGTGCTTTTCATTTTTTTCCTCTAGTTCCAGTTTTCTATCCTATATTCTTTTACTTGTCAGAGAAACTATCTTTAATAATTCTTAGGGAGTATGTCTGCTGGTGACAAGTATTCTCAGCTTTTTTTTTTCTTCTTTCCATCTGAAAGAAGTCTTTATTTTCCATGAGTTCTAGAATTCTAGGTTCATTTCTGTTTTCTTTCAACACTTTAAAGATACCATTGCATTATCAGTTTGCATAGTCATTCTTGTTTTTGTTCCTCTGTAATTAATTTGTATATTTTGCCTATTGTTTGAAGATTTTAACTTCATCAGGAATTTTCAGCAATTTGATTAGGGTGGGCTTTAACGTGGTTCTCTTTGCTTTTCTTTCTCCTTTTGAAGTGTTTCAGATTCTCGGATCCCTGGATTTATTGCTTGCATCAAATTGTAATTTGTTTAGTCATTATTTTCTCATTTTTCTTTTTCTACCTCTTTCTTTATTGGACTCAAATTGCCATGCCTGATATTATTCTTTAGGATACTGCTCTTTTTATTTTTTAAACTATTTCGCCATTTGCACTTGGTTTGGATAGTTTCTGTTGCTATTTCTTGTAATTTACTAGCTTGTCTTATGATGTTGAACCAAATTGATAAATATTTTATTTCAGGCAATGTTTCTTTATTATGTCTATGTCTGTTCAATTCCTCAAGCACATTATTTATACAATTTTTGCTAGCTAAATAAGAGTTCTTGCCTTCTAATTCCATACTACCTTGCCATTCTGACTCTTGTTCTATTGACTTTTTTCTTCTCCTGGTTATGTGTCGCTTCCTTCCTGCTTATTTTCATATCCAATAAATTTTAATTGACTGCCAAACACTATGAATTTTACATTGTTAAGTGCTGAATTCTGCTGTTTTCCTTAAAGAGAGTTGAACTTAATTTGGTCCAGTAGTTATTTATTTGCAGATCAACTTGATAATTTTGAGGTTTAATTTAAAGCTTTTTCATTGTGGGTCCAGAGTAGCATTTACTCAAGAGCTAGTGTCACTCCTCCACTAAGGTGTGACATTTTGGGGGTCTTTAGTCAATGGCCCTGTCTTCATCAAGTTCTCTTCATTCAGTCCAGTAGGGTATTAAATGATTGCTAGCCTTGTGGGAGCTTAGCAAATATTCAAGCTCACAACTCTATAGTAATATTTCTTTCTGTAGAATTTGTTATTTTTACATGGTCTTATCAATTTTTATTGTACATATATGCAGGTTAGTATTAGGTAAAAGACTCCAGGAGTCTCCCATACTGATTTTTGAGATTTTTGCTAAGTATGGCTCTCTCTCTTTTCCAAATTCTGCCCTGAAAATTCTAGCCATCTTCACCTCCATAAATTCTGATCTCTGTATCCTAACCTCACTGAATCTATTAAACTTAGCTACCATAGTGGTCCCAAAATTTCCTCCAGATGGAAATTCTGGGGGATTGTACATCACACCTTGTTGGTTTCTTTTCTCGGTAGTCGCAGTCTGTTCTGCTTGTTTGTCCAATATCTAGGGGGAACATTTTTTTTCATATATGTTGCCTAGTTTTCTGATTCTTTAAAGTGGGAGGGAAAATCCTATTGCAGTTACTTTCTCCTGGGAAAAAAAAAATCCCTCAATCTAGTTCAGATTTTACCACAGAGACAGTCATTTGAATCTTCCAGGACTTAGCATTGACATTTGTAGGGTATGATTGATGGTTTTTATGGTCCCATCCTCTCCTGGCATGCTGTCTTTATAACCCCTTCCTATGGCTCCACACACAAAGAGAGCAGAAAGGTGATGAGCAATACACCAGCACTGCTACCAGCTTGGTCAATTTTAGCGTAAAGATATTCCACAGGCAGGGGAGGAATGCTGCTGGAGAAAGCAGGAGCCCACAAGAGGGATAGTTCATGTATGTGAATAAATAAATCACTGCTGGAGTTTTTGACATTTTGGAGAGGAATTCATTATGGTTCATAGGTACAAATGTAATGACCTTCAAATGCCTAGTTATGTTTGCCAAACACATTATTCTGAAGATTTCTTAAAGGGTATTGTGAAAGTCTCGTGGACTATGTTTTTGTTGATTTCTTCCTCAACTGGATACCCAATGTTACTTCACATAGGCATCAGTACTACATTGGCTTATACAATAGTGATCAGAATATATACAAAGTATGAGGAAGTGTGATGTCTACTACTCAGTTCTGCTCAAAACTAGCCGGGCAAGGCTGCTTGTTTTCTTATCCTTCATTTATACATCTGTGTAAAGATATAAAACTATGCTCCTTAACTAATTTCAAAATCATTTTATTTAAAAATGACAAGATGAATATGTACTTCTTGTAAACTATAAAGAGACATAAAAAATATGACAGTAGTAGCATAATACTATAAGTACATGGTGCTTTAAAATCTATATGTTTCATTTGTTAATCTGTTTTGGAATGTTTCTTTTGCTCTTCAAATGTTTCTACAAACTCAGCATAGCTAACTGTGGTCCTTGAATATTTTATAGTAAGATGTTGGGTCTAACACTTGACAATGTAACTGAAACACATGGGCGAGTGTGTGTGTGCATGCGTGTGTGCACATATATGTATGTGCACATGTACGTATGTAATATGTGTGAGTGTATGTCCGTCCCCTGACTCAGCCTAGCTGAACCTCCAATAGAATACATATCCATGAGAACAAAAAATTTTCTAAAGATACTAAAATTATAAGGAGAAAAATACAGTCAAAATATGTTTACATCTAATCTAAAATTAGAGCTACCTGTTTAGAAAGAGACCTATTCCAACAGAGAAGTCTGAAGGAATGAGTTGATGATCTTTACATATATTAATTCCCCCATGTGTTTTATAAGAAGAAAGCAAAACTTTGAGTATGAGTATTCACTTGTTGGGATTTGGGGAAATAAATGTGGTTATTTTTCTTATGCATGAATATATTATAATAAGGATGAAGAAGAATTCTTCCCATTGGGACCCTTTCTGTGTGGCCACTGGATTGTTAAGAGTAATGGTCAGCACAGTGTGACAGGGACAGAATAATGCAGAGGTCTGTGGCACTGAATCAGATGTTGACATTGCCACTTATTAACCTTGTGACTGTGGCCAGGATAGCCCCTGCTTCTGGATCTGTTTCCTTGTCTTAAAGTAGGAAGGAACGTTCTAGATGGCTTATGTTGTCATCCTACTTAATATTCTGCTTGCCTCTGAGCCAGTGTTATGAAGAGAGTCCCTGGAACACACACATCCAAAAGAGTCTACCCCATGGCACCTAACATTCTTAGATTTCACAATTATCTCTGTGGATTAAGCTCTCATAATGCAGACACACACCTCTGAAGTTTAAATATACCAGGAATGTTAACATAGCACTGCCTATATGTCCGTATGTATTTGTTGATGAGAGCCATTTCCTTTATGACAAAAAAAGGTGGCACAAATATTGTGTGAGCACCAGTTTATCAGAGATTTGCAATAGGCTTCCCTCAAATATTCATATAGCTCCTAAAATCCTGAGGTTAAATTTCACTGATGTTCCATTCACAGAGTTGGTTCTGATTCACTCCATGCAACTCCCAAACAATCATTCTCATTGAGCACTATGTCGTTTGAGTTTGAGAGGCCCCTGATGGAATAGCTGTCAGGGAATAGTGGGACCATGTAGGGCAAGGGTCAAGATGGGACAAGGTGAAGCTGCTGCTCAGATCTCATGAATTAGGATGGCACTAAGTCTGGAGATGTGACACTTTACTAAATGATGAAGAGAGACCAATACAACATGGGTCCTGAGCAATTATATTTGGATATTAATTACCTATAATATTTCACTACTATAATTTAGGTTGTAAATTTCTTACTATTATAGTGTGACTCTGATTCATATGTGTGAATCATAGTAGGTTATAGAAATAAATCACTGAAAGAAAACATAGCTGAGCTGGTGAAAAGCTAACAACAGTAATCTGTAGACATACGTTGCCTACACAGAAAGGAAAAGTTTCTATTACTTTTCACATCATTAGTATTTAGTAGTTTCTAGCACTTAGTGTAGCTCAGTAACTCTGAACGATTAAACTCTGTATTTAACATCATGGGAAAAAAATCTTCAAAATATATTTAAAATCTGACCACCTACATCACCTCCACTGCTACTACCCTGGGTTATGCCATCACAGTCTCTAGTCTTGCAGTAGCCACCCATAGTCCCTCTGATCATCACAGCAGCCTGAGTGATCTTATTAAAACAAAAATCAGATCATGCAGCTACCTCTTCCCAAGCCCCCCTGTGGCTTCCCTTTCGGACTAAGGGAAAGCCGATAGTCTGCAAAGCCGTACGTAATATGGCTGCCAGTTTCTGCTCTGACTTCATCAGCAAATTTGCTCTACTTGCCCACTCTGTTCAAGCCACAAGTCTTCCCTGTGTTGCTGTCAAGTACACTAGGCACATCTGCAACATGACTTACACCTGCTCTTCTCTCTACCTGGCATGTTCTTCTCTCAGATCACGTCATGTCTCGCTCACCTCCTTGGGGTCTTTATTCATTCCACTGAGGCTTTCTCTGACTATTCATTCAGAATTACCATGTTCCCAATGTTCCTGATATACTTTGTCAACTTATTTATCCCCCACAGCAACTATTGCCTACCAACACTTGTATTTTTACTCATTTGCTTTTTTAAAGTTGTCTAGACTGCAAACAATAGATTGATTACAGTCTACTGAAGTAGACTGTAAACTCCATAAAAGCATGGTTTTTTTGGTCCATTTTTACTCTTTTGAGGCTCTAGTGTCTAAAAAAATGACTTACTCATGAGGGATACATGATAAATATATTTTCAATAAATGGATCAATGAATAGAAAAGGGAAGAAACAGAAGAAATGAATGCTGAAGGACAACTAGTGCCTGGAAATAGGACTTTGAATTACTCCAAGAGTAAGCTTTGCCTGGGAACATAAATTGAAATTCTTATTAGGCTTCTACCCTGCCAGGGCATGGCCAGTTCACTGGAGTCAGAGGTTAAGCAATTTGCTTGATATCACTCAGTGATTTAGTGGCAGAGCTGGGCCTGGAGCCAAGTCACAGGCTTCTTTACCACCACTCACCCATCCACCTCCTCAGGCACACAGACTTACAATGAATAATCATTCACCAGCTTCTAGAATTTTTTTTTTCCTCTGGATCATGACTTTGCATTTTAGAAGTAAGAAATTAGGGAAATTCAAGTTATAGAGTTTATGAATATAAAATAACAAGTAAAACAAAACCTTCTATGTATATTTTTATTCCTTTGCTCCTGATGACTAAAGGGACCTTTTGATGCCCCTTTCTATTAGTAACCACATTCAATAGTGAGTTGACAAGGATGTTCAGCTACTACTGATCATGTGCCTGCAACTCTAAGGCATGACAGAGGATCAAAAAGAACTTTGTGGTATGTTTCCTGCTGTTCTTATCTCATTGATGAACCAAAACTAATAATGAAAAACAAAAAAAGAACAAAATATGAGGTACATGTGTTTATTACATTAATCTTGCAATATATTTCTAGCATATAAGAGTTTCTCAAAAATACTTTTAGGATGAATATTACTTAGAGGGAGGAATGGAATGGAGAGGGACTCTCTCTTCATGTTCTCTAGGGAGTCAGGTGACAGGAAAAGTGAAAACACAATATTTGTAGAACCATTGCTTATTAATAATGAAAAGAACTTTGGAGCTCCCCTCCTCTCCCACCAATGACTGGTTTAATATCACACACCTTATGGGCAAACTGGGGTATGAAACAAATCATGTGATTCTCAGTTTGGAACTAGTCCTCATTTCGTGCAATTTTTATACACTGAGCTGCATTTATCTAAAAACCAATATTTAATGTCACATTCCAAAAAAAGACAGAATTGCTATAGAGGAGAACTAAAATTTCAAGTGACATAACTATATATACCCAAGGTAAAGACATCAAACTGTAAAAAGGCAAGAAAATTAGGGCATATTAAGTGAGAAAGTGAGGATTTATACCCAGGTTGTTTGAGTTTAGGAACTATCCTTTTCTCATTAACTATATTGCCTCCGAACCTAGAATTTATAACCATCATGGATGTTGATATTTCAGTAGGAATAATTGGATCATAAAGCCTTAATAAAGATGATCTTGAAAGGGTATGAAATAAGTTGGGGCTTTTCATCCTTTCAAGAAGTAACACTGCTTTGCTTCCATTCTGCACATGAAGAAATTGAATTTTCCATTGTGTAGAACTACAAAGGGTGGATGTGGATTTGAATTCAGTTCTATTTGACTACAAAGCCCCACCTCTACAAAGGACACTGGTTGCCTTGGAGAAGATACCCTGGGGAGTGGAGAGAACTATATAGAGTTCATGGAGGCTGGAATCACTAAAAGAACACTTCACAGTTTTGTTGAGATTCTGCTTTATTTTAAATAAGTATGAATGGAAATAGTGCCTTCCACAGATAGGCAGACAACAGGAGTATCTAGCATGTACTAAGATCTCAATATTTGTTCAACTGAATTATAATAATGTAACAATTATAACTATACATTACTTATACTAATATTATAACTAATTATAATAGTATTAGCAGTGGAAGACATCCGAGTTACCCGGAGTTACCGGCGTCCAATCCGTACAGATCTGCAACAATCCTGCAGCAATCTCAATTCCTGCCTCCTCAGAAGAAGGAATTGGACTGAGGGGCATGAGGCAGAAAAAGAGACCAAGGCAAGTTCCAGAGCAGGAGTGGAAGTTTATTTTGAAAAGACTTTAGAACGGGAAAGAAAGGAAAATTTGCTTGGAAGAAACCCAAGCGTACGCCTGAAGGTCCGAGAGAGGAGAAAACAGCAAAAAAAGTAAATAAACTAAAAAATAAAAAATAAAAAGGCGGGTGGGGGGAGCAGGGGTGGGGAACATTTAACCGTGATCCTAGAGTTTATAGGCTCGCCACTTCCCCTTGATTCTTCCCTTAGGGTGGGCTTTCCTCATGCGCAGTGCTTTCCTTACCCTTTGTGATTGAGCAGGAGCAGTGTGTTTAGGGAGTTACATACACGCTCATCTGAGGCATTTTTCCTTTTTCTGGTGGCGTGTGACCCGGCATGTCACACTTTGCCGTTTTGTCTCTTAACAGGCATCCCCAAGAAGCTGCTTCTCCCGGGGGCCTTCATTCAATTAACACTTGTAATGTTAACAGGTGTGGACAATCAGGAAATCGTCTCTCCCTGGCTGCTGAATTATCATTTTTAGAGAGGCAATGCGATAATTGCTGCACCATCACCCGAGAGCCCCGTCCTGGCGCACGCCTATCTACCCGGAACAATATTAAATCACTTTCACAGGACCTCAGAGCAGTATATCTAGAACCTAAAATTATACTATTAATGTTATTTATTTGCATATTTGTCTCTCTTACTAAACTTGAAGACTCATGAGGGCAAAGAGAACGTAATATTTCTCCC
This sequence comes from Pongo pygmaeus, assembly GCF_028885625.2. Taxonomy (NCBI): domain Eukaryota; kingdom Metazoa; phylum Chordata; class Mammalia; order Primates; family Hominidae; genus Pongo; species Pongo pygmaeus. Next base: position 108,915,896 of record NC_072386.2, read on the forward strand.
TACATCTGGTGTTACTGTAAACATTCAAGTAGTAAACAGTCAAGAAACAAATGAGTTTGTTTCTATGAGATATTCAGGGTAAATATTATTTTTAGAAAACGGAGGCTCTGAGTGATTACTTTTCTGCCAAACTAGCAAGTGGTGAAATCGGTATTTGAATTAGAATTTTCATTAATTAATTCAATCTTACATTATTTATATTCTACATTTCGGTAGATGTTATATTACCTCTCCAATAGAAATGTGAACATTTTTCTCTCTTTTTTACCTGAGCATTCCTATTTCCAGTCACCTGGGAAATTTTTTAAAAATATGCCTGGACACTGTATGTAAATTAATGCCTTCTCTGTCTCCTTTCCAAGTCTCTCAGGTCAAAGATTTTGCAAAGCCCCTATAATTGTCAGATAAATAAAATCATATTGCTCATAATTACCAGGGACAATTCTGTGTAATTAGATGTTAACTCTAGTATCCCTTCTCCTTTATGACTCTGAATAAATACCTGTTCCTGTCTCAGTCTGGGAAAAACCTTGGTGGAAAATGTAAATGCTTTGTTGCTCTCCATGTAATTAACTACCATTAAAAGCCACTAATTAGATCATAAGTTTTAAATAAGTTGCCCTAATTAACTTTGGTACACGGTGTATTGAGTCAGGAGGGCAAGTCCTTCAGAGCCAAGAAAACTTGGCTGTGTCACTAAGAGAATTAACGGGGCTATTGGGTTTCTTTTTCCCCCTTTCATAAATGGGAAAATGAGAACATAGGGAATGGGATGGATAGAGGCAGAGGTAAAGATTGTGGGTAAAATATGTATGCCCGGGCAAAGCCAACCAGGGAATATCTCATACTGCCTCTCCGGAAAATTTCTTAGTAGCATGCAAGATGGAATGACAACAAAGATTGTTATAGGACAGAGCCCATCACCTCCTAACTACCTATGAGTGTTGAATGAAAGGCTGATTAAATGGGTGAATGAAAAACTGGATTCGAGGCAACATGGCTTGATAGTTAAGAACCTCAATTTTGATATAAAAACAATTTATAGGTTTGATTTTTTTTCTCAGATAATAGCTGAGTTCGAGAAACTCCATGAAACTGTTTTCTCATTTGTAATGGGGAATAATGACTTCTAACACCTGGTTTGTGATGATTTAAAGACAATGCGAGACTAGTATTTCCACATAGTAAGCTCTCAATAAATGTTAGCAGTGATAATGATGATGTGGGTAATGATGAGGATGGTGATACAAAAGGTGCAGTTTAGAAGTTCTCAAATGAGCCCCATTACTGAAGGTATCATGAGCTCCTTTTTGTTGTTGCTGTTGTTTTTGTTTGCATTTTTTGGTTCCATCACACCATTAGACCACTGCTAACAAACTGATACCAGAACATTTGCTAGGCCCTTGGTTAATGCTGGAGCAATTAAAAAAGAAAATACAGTTCTTACTTTAAGAAGTAAACATTCTGGTAAGGCTACCGATGTGAAAAAATGACACCATTTGTGGGACAACAAAAGCCTTTACAAGGCATTGTGTGAAAAGAAGCCCAGGAAAACATCATGGAATAGGTAATATCAATGATCCATTTATTGAATCATTCCCATCTTAATCAAAGTATTTAATATATGGTCATTGTTGCAAGGAGCTATAACAAGATAATGATAATAATGGTAAGAGCAATAGCTAACTTTATTTGAGCATATATTATGTGCCAGAATCTGTTCTAAATGATTTATGAATATTAACTAATCATCAGAACAAACCTGTAAGTAGAAACAGTAAAATGGAGGTTCATAGTGATTTCATTAGTTGCCACCATTAACCTGTGAATGTCTGCAAATGGTAAAGTCAACATTCAAACATGACATCTAGTTAAAAAACTGGAGTTCTTATAAACTGTACACAAGACTGCCATGATTGTGAATGGAAATAATTGGGGTTTCATTCACTTTGAATTGAAAATTATGAAAGCCAAGTATTCTATTAGTATTTCCCAATCACTTTCCCTGGGCATCAGCTTCTTCATCCTGTGAGACTCATGGAAGGACTAGTTGGCCTCTTGGGACCCTGTACATGTTTCTGTTTGATGTTTTCTTATATCACTAAGAATCTGGGTAAGCCAAACCTTGTCGTGCATACTAGTCTCCGTAGAGCCAAGACCAAGCATTCTTATAGCTTCCACTTGACATAGAGCCAAATACAAACATTTATATTGTGTCTCTGTCTATTTCCAAAAGAGAGTACTACTCTGCTCTATTAGCATGTTGTATGACAATGGCTGTCTCCGCTTTGGCGCCTCATGACTGCTCAATATGAATATTCAATAGAAATTAGGTAGACATTCTAACACCACATTTACATTTCCCATGGGAAACAATTCAATTTACCCAGATGGGGTCAGATATCCATTTGTAGACCAATGATATTTATGTCCTGTAATTCTCTCTCCTTGATTGTAAACTTCAAGTTCCTTGCTTCTACTAAGTAGCCTCATGGCCAGGTATTATAGCACATCAGTGCATGACCAATTTTGCAGGAGCTATAGGTGTAGGTTCTCTGCAAAGGGAACCTAGGAAAGATGGCAAATGTTCTAGCATGTCAGTTCTTAAACCTAGTTATGTATCTAAATGTGTTTACTCATTTATTCAACATATATATAATGAGCATGTATTATAAGTAAGGCAATAAGCTGAGTGCCTGTAATTTATGGATAAAGGACACAGCTCCTATTTTCAGTGTACAATTAGAGTATATTGTGATATGTTCTGATAGGCTTATGCGCAAGTTTCTAGTATAAGAAGTGCTGGAAACTTGCTCTAATCAAGATGAGGCATGGCCAAAAATGGTTTTATGAAAGAAATGAATACTAAGCTAATCCTAAAATTGATAATGATAACCACTATGCAGAGCAGGCTGTAGGAAAGAAATTTCAGACAGAGAGAGGAGCACTTGCAAAAGATACTAGTGGATGATCATTTTTGGAAACATTGGCATAAACTAGTAAGAACATCAGAAATTTTTGAAATAGAGTCCAGTATCAGCCTTTTATGATACAGATAGCTATAAAATTCTTAGTGTTCTGCTTCAAACTGAGTGGGAAGGAAATTAGCTTTGTCCTTGGTATGTAAGTTAAGGGGAGGAATTCTAACATGAGAAGGAGCATTTTGGATTTCTCCATTTCCTTTTGGTTTACTGTGAGATACAATATTGCTTAAAACTTTAAATATAAGAGGACATACCTAATTTACAATAACGGAATGTTAAAGCAACTAAAAGGTTATTTGTTGAAATTAAAAAATGTCCATTTTTGAGAAAGTATTCATTTCCATCCAGAGATTATTTCTGTCTACCATGAGGCAGTGAGGTGTTTTTTATTTCCCAATTTTTTTCTTCCCTTAGGGACTTGGAGCAAAACAATGGGGATATTTGCAATGATCTATCTGTCTCTGTATTCTTTCTGATGTCTGAATGACAAGTCAAGCAGAGAAATTGAATTTTTCACTTCTCTAAACACTTTTGGCCCCTAGGAACACTGGAAAAGGTCAAGAATTTTGCAACACATTCTTGCCTAGGCTACAGGATCAAAACTTCTTTTTTAAAAGGTTGTCCAATGCCCAATGAGATAGTCAGGCGTGATGGAGAATATAAACAGCATTTGTGTCCTCTGTGGTAGCGCGTCCTCCTCTTGGGAGGTTTACTTTGAAGACAGTTTCTCTAGAGAGATTTGTTGCTTTCATTAGAGCAACTTTAGAAGAAAAAAACATAAACTGGGAAATGTGTGGGTGAAAATTCTTGCTTTTCTTGTCCTCACTTTTTATTTTCTATTTTTACTTTGCTTTCTTCTTTCCCTTTTTTCTTTTCTTTCTGTTATTTCTCTCTACTAGCTGCTTTTATCTTTTTTCTTAAATTTTTAAAACAACCTCATTGTCAAATTTTTTTAATTTGCTTTGTTAACCCCTGTGAGAAGTATCCTCTAAACTGGCTCATAATGATCCTCTCCTCTGATATTCATGCCCTTTGTAATTTTCTCCCTTCGATTTGTAAGTTGGACATACTGTCTTGCTACTAACAAGTAGAAGATGATAAAAGTTACAGGATGTCACTTCCAATATGAAGTTAGAAAAATTATATGAATTCTATCTTGCTTGTCCTCCTTTTGCTCTCACTTTCAGGGCCCTCCCTCTGCCTATGAAGAGGCCCATGTGGCAAGAATTTGATGTTTTCAAACAATAGCCACTGAGAATCTGAGGCCTTCCAATAGCCATGAGGGTGAACTTGGAAGAGGATCCTTCTCCAGTCGAGTCCTCAGATGACAGTCATCTTGATTGGCATATTAATTACAGCCCAGGAAAAGATCTTGTGGCGGAGGACCCGGATAAGCACCCCTGATTTTATGACCCACAGAAACTATGAGATAATGTGTATTGTTTTAGGTCACTACATTCTGGGGTAGTGTGTCATGTAGCAATAGATAATTAATGCAACCTATGACGTTTCATGTTTCTCCTCTTCATTAACTCTTTCATTTGAACCTCTTTCAATTCCTCTTTTGTCTCTGTCATAGTTCTAGGGTGCACTAATTTCAAATTGTGTGTGACATTTAAAACTATAGAATGCTTTGCTCTCAGTAACCACCAAACCAAATCACGTATTTGCAAACATCGCCTGCATAATGGAAAGGTCAGCACACTGGTCTTCCTTTAATTGTACTGTTTGGTAAATATTCATGTTTCATTTCATTAAATCTCTTTTCAATGGGCAGCTACTATCTTTAATACATTGTACCAGCTGCCATATGGAATAGGAAAATGAATGAGGCATATCTCCTGCCATCAACAATATTATCATTTGGAATAAAATAATCATTTGGAATAAAATTAAAAAGTAGAAAATAAAACATCTCACAAAAGGGATATTCTTAGGAACCCTTGTGTGTAAACAAGTGGGAGAGATCACTTTCTTTTAGGAGGATTGGGAATGGCTCTATGAAGGGAGAACTTTGTGCTGAATCCTGAAAGACGTGCTGGATTTGTGTATGTTTATTCATTTTTCTGTGCACTTCCCTTCCACTTGACAACTCATTTCTCTTACATCGCTCATACTATCAACTCCTACTTACCACGCAAGGACAAAGACCCACCTTCCACAATCTTTCTGGTGGTTGATTATTTACCTTTTCAATTCTTCCCCAGCCTTGACTAACTTTGTGTACTCAAGCATTTCTCAAATCACTACTTATTTGACTCTTTTCCTAATCAAGGAGAAAAACACAATTCAAGGTGAACAGGACAATTTACTCTGTGTTGGTCTTTACGCTAGTAGAGCTCAGATGGAAGAGGTCAGAATGGGACCAGAAAATGTAGAATAATACAGTGTTAGAATATTTAAAAATTATTTTTTGGAAAATAAAGAGGACCATTCATTGGAAAAGGGATTTTTATTAATAGATCATCCATTATTTATGTGCCACATGGGACAGCAGGGTGATTTCCATTTCACATTTTTTTCTTTCCATGAGGATTTGGAGCAAAACTGTAGAGACATGTGAAATGTTTCATGCATTACTTACTGTGCTCAGTTCTTAATCTTCACTGAACTTTGTAATACACTTTTTTTTTATTAGGGAATGGAAACAAGCGACTTGAGTTATTCTCCCCTTTTATCTAGAAAATAGGCCAGGCGAGGTGGCTCACACCTGTAATCCCAGCACTCTGGGAGACCAAGGTGGGTGGATCACCTGAGGTTGGGAGTTCAAGACCAGCCTGGCCAACATGGAGAAACCCCATCTCAACTAAAAATACAAAATTAGCCAGGCGTGGTGGTGCATGCCTGTAATCCCAGCTACTTGGGAGGCGGAGGCAGGAGAATCGCTTGAACCCAGGAGGTGGAGATTGCAGTGAGCTGAGATCACACTATTGCACTCCAGCCTGGGAAACAAGAGTAAAACCCTGTCTCAAAAAAAAAAAAAAAAAAAAGAAAAGAAAAAAGAAAATAAACATATTTATAGAGATTAAAAAAGTAAATAATTTAGGATGCTTAGCTTTGACTTTCTAAATTGCATTTTTTAATGAGACATGCAAGATCTAAATATCTAAATTTGATTCATGTCATTGCCATAAACTTTTAAGTAACCTTGGTCAAATTACTGAGAAGATATTTTAATTTTTAATATTTAACTGTGAAAAAACTTTGGGAAGCTGAAGCCTGAAAAACAATCACATCGATGACACAGTAATTTACATCCTTGAAAATTTATCATAATAAATCATTCAAAATAAGGGGATATGTTGGAAACACCCTAAATAATCAACAATAGGAAAATGGGATTCCATAATATGGCAGATTGACCCAATGGAGTCTTAAGCAGCGATTAAAATAATAATTAGGAAGATGAAATCATAAATGTGGAAATATTTACAATGTGATACAAACAAAAGGAAGAAAATGCTAAATTATATGTAAAACATAATTATAATTATGTAATTCACATTTGAACAAGAAGATAAAATCAACTGCTATATTAGAATGTATGTTTTTTGAAATTTTAATGCAAGTTTTTCTCAAATAGAGCCAGATTATTTCTTTGGTAGGGACAAGGGGCATCTTGCCTGTTGTAGAATATTTGGCCATATTGCTGGCCTCTATATTCTAGACTCCAGTAACACTTCCCCAGTTGTGACAAACAAAAATATTCCCAGACTGTGCCAAATATCCCCTGGGAGAGGAAAAATTACCTCCAGTTGAGAACCACCGTTTTACTAAAATGCTTTCATTATTTTTCCAACATTATTTTAAAAAGAAAGAACCCCTATAAATAAAAGTGAAAATAATCTTTACCCTTGACCTGAAGTTCTCTTCAGCAACTTATGCAGAGAATAGTTTAAATCAGCAATGTTCTGCTTATATCAGACAAGGGAGTAAAGCCTTAATGCGTGTTGACCTGCTTGAAGATGTCAGCAAACCATACCATTCCTCTGAGCACTTGCAAAATGGGGGAAAGAAATCAGTGCATGTTATGTAAGAATATCTTCTACTGACAGTGCAGAGTATTTTTATCCTGGTGGAAGTTGCCTCTGGGCTCTGAAACCCTCTGTAAGGGTGTAAAGAAAACTAATTGCAGTGAAATATCTTTTTAGGCAACCTGCCTGTCACCAAATTCTATATGTAGGGGAAATGCACACTTCCTTTAGAAGATGTTTCAATGGAAGCCAAACCTCAGAGTTCTTTTTAGGGCTGGGGAAACTTCTACATAGTGTAGAAACTTTAGTACAATTCAGAAAATATTAAAATTTCAAGGAGCCATGGTACTCAATCACCTGGCTTGACCCCTTATTTTATATTCAGGGAAACCGGAAACCAGAAAAGTTAAGTCACTTGCCAGTTCAACACACCTAATTATTTGCACAGCATACAATTAAGCCAGGTTTCCTAAAGTTTTTCATCCTTCAGGCACACTTTGTCCTTAAAGGAACATTTCCTATCCCTGCAATTGTATATCACTGAAAAATAATTTATTTATTTTAGATAACTACATCTTCCACCTTGCTTGACAGATGAGTTGGTCTTAAAATATATGGTAAAATTCAAACATTTAGTGAATAAACATTTATTGCGTGCTATGTGCCCAGCACTGTGCTTCAGAGTCAACTTGTAATATTAGAATAAATATGTAATACATATTTTCTGTTATTGTCCTAGCTCCACACATTCTGCTAGACATGCAAACACATTCAATCAATGCTGACTAGGGAGCCAGAAGAGTTAGCTTGGATCTAGATTTTTGAGGCTCTGTAACTGTACTCCTTAGAACAATTCCTCCATTCTTCTGCTTCAGCTCAGCTTTCCAGCTTTTCACATTACCATGGGCCAACATATGTGTTAATGCATATTCAATAACCCTGTTACAAAAGCATTGTGATAACTGCCCATGGAAATCAGGCTTCTGGATTTGTCCTGCCACTTCGGTCTTTCCATGACGCCTTTGGGATGGACAAATCTCTGGATCCAGGATTTTTCTGGAAAATGATTTGCTAGAATGCCAAATAGGGATCAAAATTCTCTCTTGTTGGAAACACATGAGGAAAAAAAATAGAAACAGAAAACAAATGAACAAACAACAGGTGGCATCCATGGACCCTTAGCATTTTCTCTACACTGGGGTAGTGAAAGCTTCACTGGGTGGAGAATCATGAGACTGATTATAGGTCTGGTTCCATGACTGTTGCAAAACTGTTAACCTCTAAGTATTCCCAGTTTCCTCATCTGTTTAATAAGAATAGGATTACTATGCCCATTAGCCAATGTGCAAGAGAAGAGGTGGTGACTAAGATAATAAGATATACTATTGGTTGAAATGAGTGGCCATAAGAACTTTGCAAATCGAGAATATTTAAAGGAAAGATTTCAATATATATGTTATTCAGACAATGAGCATCTATTTTATTTTTCTTTAAGGTAGACAGATACAACCAAATCAAATAAGTTTTTTTTTTTGTCTGCATAGTGATGACATTATGATGTGTACATTTAACTCAATGAGGCCTAGATGAATAGTGTCTTATTCCAATCAGGTCATACAAATTAATGTTTAAGGATGTGGAAAATAACTGGATCGGAGAAAGATAATGAACAAATTTGAGTCAATAGTGCCTTAGGTTGAGCTTCCTAGAAGCAGAGTTTGAGTTGGGGATTGATGATAAGTTGCTTATTGAGGGAGATATCATACAGAAGAAATCTTTAAAGGAGTAGGAGAAGAAGAAAAGGACATGGGATGCCTCCAAACAAAGGTGTCCTTGCAGCTGGAGTCTAACTTCGAACCTAATCCCAGGGAATCTCAGGAGTATGAATTGTGTCTCAGGGCTAGTTTCACATTGTGGTTAGGGTGTTAGTCTTTTAATCTCAATTTATGTCAGTATTTGTCTTCAGGCACCCTGTGGGGAGATGTAAATGCCTATGTTTCTTCCAGCAGAGTGACTCCTGTTGGCTGAGGGGAGTAAACCGTGAGCCATTAGCATCCCACACTTACAGCATCTCGAGAACTGGTGCACCAGCCAGGGAACAGGAATCTGGGTTTGACATCCATAGCATCTATTAAATATCACAATACAAACTTCCTACGTCTTTAACCTTATCCCGTCTTCTTCCTCACTTTGCCAAGATTTGAACTTCCTGCAGATTTTTACAGACATTAGACATTCTTTTCCTCCCTTTTTGACCACAACGTGAACCGAATATGTAAAGGTCCCCTTCTGCTCCTATTCTTCTCATTTGAATGTATATATCCTTCAAGGAAAAGATTTTGTTTGTCTGTTTGTGTGTTTGTTTTGGTTTTTGTTGTTTTGTTGTTGAGACAGGGTCTCACTCTGCCACCCAGGCTGAAATGCAGTGGTGCAATCTTGGCTCACTGCAGCCTCGCTCTCCCAGGCTCAAGCAATCCTCCCACCTCAGCTCCTGGAGTAGCAGGGACTACAGCATTTCACTATGTTGCCCAAGCTGGTCTTGAACTCTTGGGCTTGAGCGAGTCTCTTGTCTTGGCCTCCCAAAGTGTTGGGATAGCAGGCATGAGCAACAGCACCTGGCCAAGAAACGGTTCTTGACCTCCCAATTCTGTAGTGTCTATCCTTCCTTCTGGAGACAGATGCCTGAATTTATTCATTGTTGTATCCCTAGAGATTGGAACATCCCTGTATTTCTAGCCTGGAATGGAGTTGCCAGTGAATATTTTGCCTTCAGATGGAAAGAAATAATGAACATTCTAATAATGTGAAAATATTTTTCTCCACTCAACCTTACTGCTTAAAGTTACTGTCTGAAGATAGTGGCTCTGTACAATGCAACTCTCTATTTTCTACAATATTTAGATCACTGTTTATTACAGAGTGGGTACTTACTATTGATTGATAGTTTATTATTGTTACTACTTTTTACCTTGGCTTAGGTGGAGTCTACATTTTTCAGCTAGGAAAGAAAATGTTTAATTATGGTTTTTAATTCAAGTCAAAGTATGAAGTGATGAACTTTTTGAGTTGAAAGTCATCAAAATAGGCCTTGTTCTTAATGAAAAAATTGTCTCTACAGTTTATCTTGGGTGTATCTGTACAGTGTTTGCTTGAAACCCTATAGCTTTGAAGAACTCACTGCTTCCAAGGAGAGGCTTCTCTGCCATTTAAAGACTCAGGAGTTTTAGCAGTTTCTCATATTGAATCAATATTTTTCCCTTTACCTTATGGGACTCTTTGGACAAAAATTAACTTCAGGATGCCATCAGAAATGTAGCGGACAGCAAGCTGGCATTTTTCTACTTTTGCCAGGCTGTGCTGCCCTCCCTGGAATTCTGACTGAGGGATCATTGGAGAAACTCTGAACTTGGAAGTAGTTGGGGGCATAGAGGGAGTGTCAATGCTTGGCTGGAAGTTGTCCCTCAGAGCAATCATTGCCCAGTTTTTTTGGCTTTAGCTCAACCTGCCTATGTGACAGTCCGTTCTCACTGACTCAGCCTTCTGTGTCCAGACAAATGATTCACTCCCGGTGCATTTTTTTGCTTTTACTAAATAGGCCCTCTAACATCCCTCTATCTTTCAATTCCAGCTAACAGCTTGGACAGCAGGGTTTTTTTAAATGTTACTAAGTAAGCATGCTCGGCCAGAGAAATCCTGCAGGCTTCTCTCTGCAAAAGCTTCCTCACATCACCCAGGCCCATAGAGATTGCTGTCTTCTCTAAACTCGTGGCAAAGCCCATCTTATACATACTATTTATTTATCTATTGACAAATTGTTTACTAGCCTCTATCATTTCTTAATTTTTAGCTAAAACATTTTAAGCACTAATTATAGGCCAAACATAGTGCTAAACATTTTGCACACATCATCTCATTTAATTTTCAAAAAATTTTTGAAATTAGTACTATTTTAATTCAGATCCCAGAAAGGCGAAAATAGAGACAGAAAGAATTTAAATAGTTTGCCAAAAAACATATAGCTAGTAAGTGGAAGAAACAAAATTGTCCTCAGATTACAGGGTCTAACAGGTAGGTCTCTTACCCCTTATTCTTATGCTAATGTATAGGGTGATACCTGCCTTTAACTTATTTCATGACATTTGACATACCACCTCATGTCTCTGGGCCTTATTTTCTTTACATTAAAAAATAAAAGAACATTTGAGTTTAATGTTTCCCAATAAAATTAATTGCATGTAACAACTATATTCTTTACCATGGATCATATTAAGTAGGAAGGTAAGGAGATGGGATGGAACACACAGCTCTCTCCAGTGGGGGATATGAGGTAATAAAAAAGCCCACTGACAGCACCTGCTAAAATCTTTATGTGCTTCTGCAATAGGAAGCCAAGAAACAACTCAGAAAACTGATTCTCACTCATCTGTAGGTACTATCATTCTCAATGATGATATTTATTTCAGTTCTTAGACTCTCCAATACTCTGAACTTAGAAATAAATTGAGCACATTTCAAGTCATGAAATCCATTTGGGAAGGAAGGGGGGAAAAGGAGAGAAGCAAGCTGTACCGTGTCACTGTGTATGTGTGTGTGTGTAATAACTTAAAAGATAACTTCAAAACTTCCCATGATGGAGACTTCCAGTTATCTACTACAGCATCCATTTTATACTTTCTTATTATTGTCTCCTGAAACACAAATATCATGAAAAAAATAATGTAATTGGTTTGTTTGTAACTCAAAGGATAAATGCTTGAGGGGATGGATACCCCATTTTCCATGATATGTTTATTTCACATTACCTACCTGTATCAAAACATCTCATGTAGCCCATAAATATATACACCTAATATGAACCCACAAAATTGTCGTTTAAACTCTAGCAGTTTTCTTGGTCTTAATGATGAAGGATTAAGGGCAGTGAGCTGTAGGAAGTAGAATTACTGAGGACTTTGTGGCTCTTCCATGCCAGTTTTGGACAGCCTACTTTCTGACGTCTTGTAACAGATAAGCCTTTAACTTGTTTAGTCCACTAAGCTACCACAATTTGGATTTTTTTTCATTTAGGTTGCTAAATTAGCTAAGATGGGTCATAAAAGGGGAATTTAAAACTCAGCACTGAGTTTCCTAGTAGCTCAAGTAAAGAGGGAACTAGAAGACTGTATTAGTGAAGGTTCTCCAGAGAAACAGAACCAATAGGAGATGATACATAGATAGATAGATAGATAGATAGATAGATAGATAGATAGATAGATAGATAGAGATAGATAGATAGATAGTAAGAAAGCTAGCAGTGTAATTCAGTCCAAGTCTGAATGACTAAGAACCAAGGAAGCCAATAGTGTAAGTCCTGGAGTTCAAAAGTCCAAAATCCAGAAGGGCAGAAGAAGATGGGTGTCATGCCTCAAGAAGACAGATACCAAAAATTCACTCTTCCTTTAACTTTTTGTTCCATCTTGGCCCTGAAGGGATTGGATGATGTCCACCCACACAGGTAAGGACAGATTTTCTTTGCTCAGTCTCCTGATTCAAATGCTAATCTCTTCCAGAAGCACTCTCATAGACATACCCAGACGTAATGTTTTGTCAGCTTTCTGAGCATTGCTTAGCTCAGTCAAGTTGACATGTATAAGTAACCATCACAAGCAGTATCAGAAGATGTGTTGACTTATATAAATCTGATACAAAATAATATATCTTCTTTTTTAAACGAAAATTAATCAATGAGGAATTATACAAGAGCCACAAAAGAAGATTTCTATAATCAATAATTCTCAAGCATCTAATGCCCAGTCTCCACCATTGGTGACTTTCATGCTTAAGCGTAGTGACTACACGATGAGTTACAAAGGAAAATTATCTATTACAAAAGGGGTCACACATACCCCTAATATTTCTCATAGTCCTGTCTTTATTTGATTTGTAATTTGTCTTATGGGCTAATTTTTCTATGGTCACAACAGTCTGAATCTCTAAGAAACATCATGTATTTCCATTGACATCTGATTCTCCTACAACAGGCAAAACCACAGACTACCTGTCCTCTTTTCCACTCTCCATTAGTTATTCTTTCAAGTAGAAATCATGTTCTTTCGTGAATAGTGGATGTACATTGAGAAGGAAAATTTAAAAAACAAAATAAAACAAAATCAGGATCCCCAACCCAATAGGGGTCATAAGTCAGAGATTATTGCTACAGGCACATATGCCCCAAGTGTGGGTATTCCATCAGAAATGAATGGAAATATTCTTATAACAGGAAAGGAAAAACGGCATTTTTCTGATAATCATTGAATGAATTATTTTATTTGTTAAAGATTCTCCCCTATACTCTCAGCAGAAACCAAGTGTATGATCACAGAAATCTAGATCTTCAGAGCTGCAAGGACACTTAGAGATTCTCTGGACTATATCCTTCAGTTAAGCATTCAGAAATTGGGCCTGCATGACAAAGAGAAGGGTCAAGTTCCAGGAAATATGTAAATTAAATAGAGAGCCGAAATTAGGAATCAGGCCTCCTGAAACCTGTTTTCAGAAGGGCTGTTATAAAAGGATCTTCATATGTCACAGATAAATTTTTATTCCTGACACATTGCCTAAGGATCATCATGGGTTCTCATTCTATATTTCACATTTGTTTCATCTTCTCTTCTTATAAAGTTTAGAAAAAATGTCAGAGAAATAAATAGTTGTATTTGATGAACACACTGTAAGATATGGAGGGGCATTTGTTCCACAGGTCATCATAGATATACCTTCTCACGAGAGGAAATGGGACTCCTTTTAAAAAAGCAGGGCCATGTAATATTAATACAGCATCATGGTTTAGAGAAGGGGCTCCAATTTAAAATTTGGTTTTGTACTTATTAGTAATTAAGAAATCTTGATTACATTATGGAATACCTTTGAGCCTCAGTTTTCTAATGTGTTAAAAAAAGGATTCAAACTACCCTGTATATCATAGGCTTTATTGTAAGAACAAAGAAGATATCTGTAATATGTGCAGCAAGAGTTTTTCATATAAGAACTTGATAATTTTAGTTAGTTGTTTTTATTTAAACAATATTCTCATCCATGGGCTGGGTGGTAAGCCCTTTCCCCAGAAAAATTCATTAATTCACTCAAAGATTAGAGATTAAGGGTAATTAGAGCTCAAATATTTTGGCTGCAGCTCATTCCTGGTACCTCAAGTAAAGAATGTGAGATACATTTCTGAATACACTTTGACTTCAAAGAAGATACTGAAGAAAGGAAAGTTTTCAAGGATGAAATGGAATGTAAGTACCATCTCCAAGAGCACATAATTTGAATGGGGAGAAGAAGAAAGGTTGTTAGCATGAAAAAATCTCAGACTGGCAATGTGTAAGGCATTTGAGGGGAACAGAGAAGATGTAGAATGTCATGAAAAGATAGCAGTAGGGCTTTAGTTATGATTTAATTCTACCCATTCATTTGATAAAGGACAAACCTGTCACCAGGAGAGGTGACAAGATATATCCAATAATAAAGTCTCCTGTCTCTTGATTTCTAGCTCATTGTATGACAGTATGCTATGGTTACTGACAAATAATATATGTTTTTTTCATTTTCAAAGCCTCAGCAAATATTTTACACCATTTCTGGTGCAGAGAGAATGCTCAACAAATAGGGTGACTATGTAATTTATTGTTAAAATCAAGGTTAAAGGGGTTTCTAATTATAATTACGTCAGAGCAACTTCCATAAACCAGTACTATCACAGGCAAACTGAGATGTGTGGTTGTTCTATGAATAAATATCTGTCAATTAACTACAGATTAATTGCTAATTGTCCTGCTTTTTCTTAATGATCCAACTTCCATGTGATTTTCTGAGATTTCTTAGGTCTGTTGTTTGTCCCCCCAAAATTTTTTTTTCCAGAACAGAGCAGATTTTTAACATTCCTAGTTAACTGATGCATGAGGTAGATTAAGCTTGGCATTGATTAATCTTTTTGACCTGAGCCAAGGCTACTTTCCGTAAGACATTTTACCCTCTATTACTAAACCCATTGTAAAATGTTTATCCAATTGACTATTTCTCCACCAATTCCCTCTATATTAACCTTACGGATTAGCCTTTGATGTGCATTGTATCAAAAGTCTACTAGAAGTCTAAGTGAATTATATGTACGGTGACTGTCACCTCCTTTGAAAAATTAATCAACTTCATTAAGCAAGTGTTCCCTATGGACATCTGTTGTTACAGGTCTCTGCAAACTGAGAGAGACAGAGGAGGCCAACTGCTATTGTGAAAAGATCTCTGGCTTGAGGATCTAAATCCCTGCACAGCCGTAGCCAGGGCTGTGACCTTAAGATATCTGCACATAATCTTGGTAAGGCTAAAGAATGCAATGTACTGATTGAAATGTGTGTTCTGAAATCACAAAAAAACATGAACCCTCTACTAGATGTGGGACTTTGAGCAGGCTATTTCATTTGCCAAAACCCCAGGGTTTACTTTAGTAAACTGGAGATGATAGTGGTAACTCCGTATTATTTAGGACATGTGTGTGAGAAAGCTCCTAACATTCCATGGTTTAAATAATATATTGGTATTGATGTACACCCCTTTCCGTTACGTTTTTTACTAGTTGTTTTTCATGTATTGAATCGTGTCTCCACAAAAGATGTTGACATTCTAACCCCAAGTACTTATGAATGTAAACTTATTTGCTAATAAGGTCCTTGCCGATGATCGAGTTATGATGAGGTCATTAGGGTGATCCATAAGACATTTTGATTGATGTCCTTGTGAAAAAAAAAAGCAGATGAGGAATTTGGATATGGAGAGAGACATGCACAGAGGAAAGATGATCCAAAGACAGAGAGAAAGCCATCTGAAGCCAAGGAATGCCTGAGGCCAGCAGAAGCTGGAGGAGGCAAGGAAAGAGTCTTCTCCTACCCTGATTTCTGACTTGTAACCTCCAGAATTCTGAGACAATAAAATTCTGCTGTTAAGCCACCAGGTTGTGGTACTTTGTTGCAGCAGCATCATTAGAAAACTAGTGCATTGTGCTAGAGAATATACAATTTAAGGATATACAATATACATTCTTAAATTTTTATTTAAAATTTTCATTTTTAAAATTTTAAGATTCAGCTTAAAGTTACCATTGTACCACTGTAAGTAATATATAAGACACTCAAAACAGCAGAAATCCACTTAACTATCCTCCACTCTTTACAATACAGTTCTCATGTGCCTTATGATCACTCATCATAAGGTTAAAATTATTTAAAATAGTTACATATATTCTAAAGAAGTTAAGAGAACAATTCTATTTTATAATTACCCATATAGTTACCATTTTCATTCTATTTTGTCCCCCTGAAGATTCAAGTTTCCATCTGATATTATTTCCTTTCAAGCTGAAGAATTTCCTTTAGGATTCTTTCTAATGGTATCAAATTCTCAAAATTTTCTTCTATCTTAAACATTCTTTACTTCACCTTTATTTTTGACACTTTTTTTGGATATATCATTAGAGGTTTCAGTGTTGTTTTATTTTTCTTTCAGTTCTTTTAAAATGTCATTTCATTAAAAAATCACTGATAAGTCAGTGATTATTTAAATTTTTGTTCCTGTATATGCTATGTGTCATTATTATTTTTGATTGGTTTCAAGATTTTCCAATTAATTTTAAGGCCTGGTACAGTGGCTCATGCCTATAATCCCAGAAGTTTGGGAGGCCGAGGCGGGCAGATCACGAGGTCAGGAGTTCGAAACCACCCTGGCCAACATGGTGAAACCCTGTCTCTACTAAAAATACAAAAATTAGCCGGGCATGGTGGTGCGCACCTGTAGTCCCAGCTACTCAGGAGGCTGAGACAGGAGAACCACTTAAACCCAGGAGGCGGAGGCTGCAGTGAGCTGAGATCATGCCACTGCACTCCAGCCTGGGTGACAGTGATACTCTCAGGGAAAAAAAAAAAAAAATTCCAATTAATTTCGATTTTCATTACAATCAATATGTTGTGCTTAAACATGGTTTCCTTTTTAGGAAAAAATTAAACTGTTACTTCTTCAAATACTTATGCTGCCTCATTTTCTCTTCTTGTCTTCTGAGCCCCTACTTATATTTATATTGGAGCATTATATATTTCCCCAGAAGACTCAAAGATTCTGTCTACCTCCTTAATATCTTTTTATTCACACTGGATGCCACTTATTCATTTTTTATTATGTTGACTCCTTCTGCTATCTTACATCTGTTCTTATGATTATTCATTTTTAAAATATTGTAGAATTTGTTATTTTTATTTATATTTGCAGTTGAAATGTTTCATAGTTTCTATTTCTCTATTAAAATGTTCTATTTTTAAAATTCATTGTTAGAATATTGTATTTTATATCCTTGAGCAGAATTATAGTGCCTGCTAAGAGTTAGTCTCTGTAAATTATCTTTTTTTTTTAATCTGTCACAGTTTCTTGTTGTTTTCTTATGTTGATAATTTTAGTTTGAACCTTGGACATTTCAGTAATATGCTGTAAAGACTCTGGATCATCTCACATTTATTTAAAAAGTATTGATTTTTGTTATTTATATTCTTGGGTTTTAGCAGGCAATTGATTTGTCTGAATTTAAACTCCAAACTCTGATACTCCAGTTTAGGATTTTTATCTTTAATCAGGCTGCTGAGATTCTGCTCAATACATGCATAGTTTAGGGTTCAGCTAGCTATTCTGCAATATTTTATACACAGAATTTGTAGCTCTCCTTCTCCGATTCTTTCCTGTCTGGGTTTTCTCTTCACATTTTCTGACTCTGTAGTTGCCCCAAATCCCACTCTATGGTTCTTCAAGCCAGTAAACACATGGGTTTTTATTTGAGTCTTATCCTCCCCATTGGTTGACATCTGGGGACACCCTAAGCTAAAAGGCATTAACAACATGAAATTCATCCACTATTATTTCTTTATCCCAAGGTATAACCCCCTGTGTTATCTGTCCACTTTGGTTCATTCAGCAGTGTCTTTATGTCATGATTTTTATTTACAATTTGTCTAGGGTTTGTAGTTGTCATCTGTGAGTGGGTCAGTCCGATAGGACCTACTTAGTATTTATTATAATTTAACTCTTACCTTTCCCCAGTTGTTTAAATCAGGTAAGTTTATTACTCTCTGACGTAATAGTCCAGAGATTATCAAGTGGTTCTTTCCTATAAAATTATTCTGGACCTAGACTGGTTCATTGAGTTCGCTTTACTCAAAATATGGATTTTATCTCTTGATCCAGAGCTCAAATTATTGTCATTGCCCTACCAGAAGAAAAGTAGAGGAAGGAGGGCAAACACCTTCATTTTTTAGGAGGTGACCTAAAAATTTTACAAATCACTTTCAGTCACTTTCCAATATTTCAGACTTATTCACATAGCAACACATAACTGTAAATGAGATTAGGAAATAAAATTTCCTGAAGGACAGCCAAGTACCCAGCTAAAATAAAGCAAGAAGAGTAAATCTTAACAGTAAAAAGTGGGAATGCATTCCGAGGGAAAATTTGTGTCCTTTGCCATCGTCTAATCTTCCAGCCTCCCAGATATCCATGCAGACCCTACGTAACCACTATCTGCCTATGGCAGAACGCTTAAGTCAAATCCAACTCCAAGTCCAGGATCCCTTTCCATACTATGTTGGTGTAGCTTTTGAGAGTCTAAGAACCTATGTAAGTAGTATAAAATATACTAATATTGTAAAATAATATATAATATATATAAAATTTGAAATATATACAATATATGTAAAATAATATATAAAAATAATATATAATATATTAATTATTGTGTTATATATAATATATGTTGATCATTATATATTATATATAAATATATATTAATTATAGTTATTATATATTATATATAATTATATATTAATTATAATTAATATATTATTATATATAATTATATCTAAATATATAAATCCAGAAACAGATCCATATATGATATATTTATAATCAAATTTTAAAAGACAATTTTTACATATCATTTATATATAATTATATATTCAAAAATATATAATAAATAATATTTAATATATAAAATATGTAATATGTAAAATATATAAAATATTACATATACTAATATAAGACATTATAATATATAATAATAACATGTAAAGTATATAAAATAATAATTCTTAAAAATACACCTCACAAGTCAAATATACAATGAGTAAATAGAAACAGGGTGCTCATCCTGTAATAAGAGCCAAATTCCGAAAATGGAAGATGAAAAACATGCAGCTATTATTATTCCGTAGCAAAGTAGAGTTATCCTTGTCTGGAACAGAAAATACGCCCTCTCATGATAATACAGTTACCTGCTTTTTTGGACCCTGGTTTGACTCTCTGAGAAGCATGCATTTACCCATTGTTCTTCATGACCCATGGCTTTATCCTCTGAATAACGCTTCCTTTTCTAATATTCCCTGTGGTCATATAAGAAATGAAAATTGTAGAGTATGTCCTTGGACACTGGCAGATCTTTCCACTTTTTTTTTTTCCATCCTGGTATAAGTTTACGACCTCAGAGGTAGATTTAGAGGTGAGCAATTACTGTCTTTTGCAAGACATTCTTTGGTTTCTTTGATAATAAAATACCAAAAAAAAAAAAAGAAAAGAAAAAGGAAAGAAAACCTTAACGACAATAAAGTTGAGTCTCAATCTTTGTATATTCACAACCAAGTAGTCCTCATGTTCATGTTCCTTAATATTGTTGATGCTCCTTTTTTATCTGCTAGATCCTGTGACTATATTTATGTCTATCTGCCTCAATTTTATGAATTCCTACCTTGAAGTCACTAAAACTGGTGAGCGTACAGAAGTGTACAGGCAACACCTTTAATCTCATTCTTTGCTGATGGAAATGCACTTAGTGACAACCTTATGTTATTTAAGATACAGATACAGTTGACTTTTTAACACTGAGGTCTCCATGTTTCTAAACTGTCAATTTAGATTGCAGATTGTAGATAATCTAGGCGGACATTATTCAATCAGTTGAAAGGCCTTAAGAGCAGAGCTGAGGCTTTTTTCTCTCTCTTGGTTTTATATACACACACATATAAAAATATAAAGTAGTTCTGGGATACATGTGCAGAACGAGCAGGTTTGTTACATAGGTATACACATGCCATGGTGGTTTGCTGCACCCATCAACCCGTCATCTAAATTAGGTATTTCTCCTAATGCTATCCCTCCCCGAGCCCCTCACCCCCTAACAGGCCTTGGTGTGTGATGTTCCCCTCCCTGTGTCCATGTGTTCTCATTGTTCATCTCCCACTTATGAGTGACAACATGCGGTGTTTGGATTTCTATTCCTGTGTTAGTTTGCTGAGAATGATGGTTTCCAGCTTTATCCATGTCCCTACAAAGGACATGAACTCATTCTTTTTTACAGCTGCATAGTATTCCATGGTGTGTATGTGCCACGTTTTCTTTATCCAGTCTATCATTGATGGGCATTTGGGTTGGTTCCAAGACTTTGCTATTGTGAACAGGGCTGCAATAAACATACATGTCTTTATAGTAGAATGATTTATAATCCTTTGGGCATCTACTCAGTAATGAGATGGCTGGGTCAAATGGTATTTCTGGCTCTAGATCCTTGAGGAGTTGCCACACTGTCTTCTACAATGATTGAACTAATTTACACTCCCACCAACAGTGTAAAAGCGTTCCTATTTCTCTACATCCTCTCCAGCATCTGTTGTTTCCTGACTTTTTAATGATCACCATTCTAACTGGGGCATGAGATGGTATCTCACTGTGGTTTTGATTTGCATCTCTCTAATGACCAGTGATGAGATGTTTTTCGTATGTTTGTTGGCCACATAAATGTTTTCTTTTGAGAAGTGAGACCAGCATCATCCTAATACCAAAACCCGGCAGAAGCCTTTTTAAAGAAGAAATTCCTACTGTGACAGCAGCTTTAGTTTGTGACCTAGGATCCCAGTCTGCCCTCCTTGATGGCTTTGGCCTTCTTCCTGGTGGCCTGCTCTACAGATTTTGGACTTTCCTGGTCCCAACAACTACATAAACTGTTTCCTTGCAAGGAGTATATTAATATATAACTCCTACTGGTTTTTCCTCTTTGGCTGAACCTTAATTAACACATCTCTAAGACTGTATACAAAGCAAGACAATTAGACATTAATTTAAAAAGAAAGAAAACCTAAGTAAATGAAGGAAGATACTGTGTTTATAGATTATAATATTGAGTATTAAGATCCTCTCAAAACTGATATTAAGTTTCAGTGTAATCCCAATACTAATTGCAGCAAGATTCTTGTTAGAAATTGACAAAACTGAATCTAAAATTTGTATAGATAACCAGTGAACCTAGAACAGCATATTTTTTAAAATAACTTGCAGTACTAATTTTAAGGCTTAACTGTTTTAAGACTTAAGCTTTAGCTATATTAATCAAGGAAGTATGACATCGGTGAAAGGGTAGACACATGGACCAGTGGCACACAACTCAAAAATCCAGAAACAGATCCATATACGTAAGTTAAATGTATAATAAAATTTTAAAAGACAATTTAATGGAGAAAGAAAGGTATTTCTTCATTTGATTCTAGAAAAATCAGATGTCCCTATGCAAAGAACAAAAAACAAAAACAAAAACAAATTAACCTAAACCTATACTGCAATCATATTAAAAATAATTCAGAATTGATCGTAGACATAAATATAAAATTTAAAACTTGGCCAGGAGCGGTGACTCACACCTGTAATCCCAGCACTTTAGGAAGCCTGATCTTGGGTTATGCAAAGATTTGTTGGGTATGTTACAAAAAGCATGAATATACAAACTGGACATCAGCAAAATTAAAACTTTAGCTCTTCCAATGGTACTGTTAAAAAAAATAAAAATTCAAGTCTTAGAATGACTGAGAAAAAAAGCTTTTCAATACACGTTCTAATAAGAGCTGTTATTCTGAATATGTAAAGAACTCTTTCAACTTAATAATAATATAATTAGAAATCCAATTGAAGAAAACTCAGAGAAGGATTTGAAGTGTTACTTTACCAAAGAAGAGACACAGATGATGCATAAGCTCATGAATATATGTTAAACATCTTCAGCTATTAGGGAAATTCAATTCAGAGTGCAATGAAATACTACTACACACATTTTTATTTTTCTTTCTTTCTTTCTTTTTTTTTTTTTTTTTTTTTTTGAGACAGAGTCTCACTCTGTCACCCAGGCTAGGGTGCAGTGGCATAATCTTGGCTCACTGCAACCTCCATCTGCCAGGTTCAAGCAATTCTCCTGCCTCATTCTCCCAGTATCTGGGACTACTGGGACCACAGGCTCGACCACCATGCCTGGCTTTTTTTTTTTTGTATTTTTAGTAGAGACAGGGTTTTACCATGCTGGCCAGGCTGGTCTCAATCTCCTCACCTCGTGATCTGCCTGCCTCCACCTCCCAAAGTGCTGGGATTACAGGTGTGAGCCACTGCGCCAGGCCTACTACACACATTTTTAAATGGCTTAAATAAATACAAATTTACAATATCAGTTACTGGGAAAGATGAAGAGTGACTAGAACTCTCAAACATTGCTGTGGGGCAAAGAAATTTTGGAGAAAAATTTTGGCCATTTGTGAATTTAAATATAAACTTACCATATGATCTAACAATGAATTTACCCCAGAGTAATAAAGATGGATGTTCACAAAAAAATGCTCAACTATTCATAGCAGTTTGATTTGTTATTATAAAAAACTGGATATCACCAACTATTCATCATTTAAAATATTTTATATCTCTGATCGTGATGGTAATGATAAGATCATATAAATTTGTCAAGGTCCATATAACTATACACATTATGCATATACTATACACATTTACTGTGCCAAATTATACTTCAATAAACTCAATTTTGAAAAATTAATCCCAGATGAGTCAAAACTTTAAATATGAAAGGCAAAACTTTAAATCTTTTAGAAGACATTGTGCATGAGTATCCTTATGATTGTCTAGGGAGTAGCATCTTAAACAAGATCTAATCAGCTTTCCCTAAAAGAAAAGGTTGATCATGCAATCAGATTAAAATTAAGAATTCCAGTTTAGCAAAACAAACTGTAAGGTTGAGTGGCAAGCCACAAACTAGAAAAAGATACCTGCTGAAGAATTAATATCCTGAATACATAAAGTATCCCATAAATCGTTAAGAAAGAACACAAACAACTCAACAGAATAATTGGCAAAAGGTTGATGAGGTATCTCACAAAAGAGGAAAAAGTAAGTAAAATAAACTTAAGTAAAGATGTCCTTCTTCAGTAATCAGGAATTGCAAAATAATGAGACAATTTTATACCTATTATTTTAGTAATTAGAAATAATGTAAATCAATGGGAATACTTACACACTTTAGGTAGAAACACAAATTGGTGCAAGCTCTTTGAGAAACAATTGACATTGTCTTATAAAGTGGAACCAGCATTAATTCTACTATCCAGACTTTCCAGTTCCACATATGTAGCTAAGATTAACTATTGCCAATACACCTATTCATAAAAATACAACCAAATTTTAGAAACTTGATGTTGACCGGGAAAGAAGTTGCAAAAGTGTATAAAGAAAGCGTCAAAAGAGACATATGTAATTCAGGAAAATGATCAGGGTGAAGAAGGAGAGAGAAGGGGGTGGGTCCAAGATAAAGAGTTAACTTCAGTGATGTTAGAATTGTTTTGTTTTAAGTCAGGTGAAACGTTCCTGAGAATTGTTTTTATAATGCTTCCAAACTGTATGTATTACATATATTTTTACAGTTACCAAGTGCTACATAATTTTAAAAAATAAGTGATATAGTGAATGGATTGAAAGTATTGATGAGGTCTAAGGATTGCTGGAGAAAGAATAACTAGGACAAGTAAACTGGAATGACAGAAGATGAGAGCTAGGAAGTGGTGTATTTAATTTCTAGATTTCAGGGCTGGAGTGGTGGAGTAGTCATTGTTGACAACAAGATCTAAGGTATATGCTTGTTGCAAGATCATGAAAGGGTGGTAGAAAAAGATTGTGGAAGCTAAGGAAGATGAAGAACTATAGCTTAAGAGTCAGATAGTTCTCTGTAGATGTTGAGGTTACCCAAACTAATGAAAGCAACAATGGCATGGGGGAAAACAGCGAGCTAGGTGCTAAAATATCAATGAATAAGGTTGAAAGGCAACAGATGATAGCACCAAGTACAAACAGTTCCATAATTTTCAGGGCCTGGTACAAAATTAAAATGTGGGGCCTCTTGTTCAAAAAGTCATAAAAATTTCGGCCAGGTGTAGTGGCTCATGCCTGTAATCCCAGCACTTTGGGAGGCCGAGGCAGGTGGATCATTTGAGGTCAGGAGTTCAAGACCAGCTTAGCCAACATAGTGAAACCCCATCTCTACTAAAAAATACAAAAATTAACCAGGCATGGTGGCGGGCACCTGTAATCCCAGCTACTCGGGAGGCTGAGGCAAGAGAATCACTTGAATCCGGGAGGCGGAGATTGCCGTGAGCCAAGATTGTGCCACTACACTCCAACCTGGGCGACAGAGTGAGACTCCATCTCAAAAATAAATAAATAAATAAATAAAAAGTGTTAAAAGTTTCTAGAAGGTAACTAGCAGATAATTAAATCAGGCATGGGTCTCTTCTAAGCACAAAGACTATGACTGCACAGTTTGTACACCCGTGAAGCTGACCCTGACAATAGACAATCATAGTAGATAGTCAAGTGTCTGATAATTTGCTTTAAAAGAACCCATTTGGAAAGAGGAAGGAAAGGGGGGTGTGCAATTGGAAAGGGGAGGTAGGAAAACACTTATCTACCTACAAGTCTTCCTGGAAATACCTGTGGTTGAAAGAAAGGACTACACTTAAGGGGAGGTGGTTGTGCCAAGGATCTCTTTAGAAAAGGAGGTGAAATAAACGTTCCAGAGGAATTTGAGGATAAAAGATAATTTGCTTAAGACACACCAAGAAGTTCTCCAAAATTGGGAAGCATGGAAAGAAAAGAAAAAATAATGAGATCAGTGATGCATAGGACATAAACTGTCCCTATTATGATAAATAGATGCTTGCACTTCTGATGGCAAACAAATATGATAGAAGGTGCAATGAGATTGGAGCTTGAGGCATCTTAAAGATTTGTAGACACTATGAAGTGCATTAATGTGCCTCTCCAAAATTCATATGTTGAATTTTGAATAAAGCCCCCATGTGGCTTTACGGGAGTAAGGAAGTAATTAAGATTAAATGAGCTCATAAGGGTGGGCCTCCTATGCAATAGGATTGGTATCTTTGTGAGACATACCACAGCACATGCTCTCTGCATCTCTCTCTCTCCCCCACAGGCAAGCACCTAAAAAAGGCCATGTGAGGACATAGTATGCAGGTGGTCACCTGCAATCCAGGAAGAAATCTGTCACCAAGAACCGAATTGGCAGGCACCTTGATCTTGGACTTATGGTCTCCAGAATGGTGAGAAAGTAACTTTCTGTTGTTTTAGTCTCCTAGCCTGTGGTATTTTGTAATGATAATCTGAGCAGACTAAGAGAATAAGTAATCATTTTAAGTTAGAGTACATATCACTTAACAGGGACCTTGGGGAAATATTGAGTCTTGAAGGTAAAGACAGTTGAAGACCTGATGGATGGGACAGGAAGGCATCTGAATTTAAGGATGACTTTCTTAAATAGCTTAGTGAGCTTTGATGGCTTCGTGGGAAATACCTAGAGTGTTTGTTGCTTCCCACAACAGGACATAGTGGTCATCTTGAACACACAGGAGAAGATTTTATGCCCCAGTTCATCCTCCACAGAAGAGGATGCTTTCCTCACTACCAAGTTGGAACTCAGGGTGGCTTTTTGTGCCTCTTTTTAGACATTCTCTTGCAGCCATGGGGCAAGTAAAGATCTAAGATGTCCGCTTTTTTGCATGGAGTTGCAATGACAGCTAGGAACAATGGCAAGACGAGATGAAAGGTGGCCACTAGAAAAGCTGGGTGACTACCTGAAGGAATCTATTACTTTGCCTAACAAAAAGACTCTTGCTAGATTAAGCTTTCTTGTGACTTCTGTACAGTGATCCTAATTGTGTTTCTTGGCTTCAGCAGAAATACTCCTGCCACTATGACCAGCTAATTTTGTGTGTGTGTGTGTGTGCGCGCGTGTATTTTTAGTAGAGACGGGGTTTTACCTTGTTGTCCAGGCTGGTCTCGAACTCCTGACCTCTTGATTTGCCCTCCTCGGCCTCCCAAAGTGCTGGGATTACAGGCATGATGGAGTTATTTCTCTATGTTATTTACTCTGTCTACAGCCAGAAAACATTGCAAAATTTTATCAAATTATCTAACTCAGTCGATATTCAATGAAATTATGGCAGAAATCTATGTGAAGTAGGCTCCTTTTTCATAATCTTTTTTATCCTTTCCATCATTCCTATTCTTATCTATCTATTAGGACCCAGTTCAAATCCAAGATTGCTATAGATTCATTTTTAATTACACAATTCATGAGATTTTTATCTTTGTCTCTGCTTTCTTGCATAGCTTTGAATTTGTACTTCCTATTCTAACATTTTTTAATACTGAGGATGATGTCTGCCGTTTCCAGCCAAGAAATTCTGAACTGCATGCACGCCATTGGCATCTTACAGCTCAAAATATTATTAAAATGTCAGTTAGCCCTGATATTTGGAGAAAGGTCATTTATTTTTTATAATTTAATAAATGAGGTAAATACGGTCCCAACACAATTAAGTGAATTTTTGAAGACGGTGAGAAAAAAGAAAGAAACATTCTGTGAGGACCTACTAGGCATTGGCCAAGTATGTGGATCTGACAATGAGAACTAAGATTTATTTAGAGCTTGTGACGTGGTAGGCACTGTGCTATCAGATTTGCATTTAGGAAACCACATAAAACCATTATGTAGGCACTAGTCAACAAATGTTCCATGTGGGGAACCTAAGCCACAGAGACGTTACGTAACTTGCCAACTGTCCTGAAAGTCAGAGCTGACAACTAACTGTGAGCCTTCAGGCTTGAGAGACTACTTTTAAAATTACAACTTTATATGGCTTCATCAAATTTTTTACTATAGAGTAGAAACATATTATAGTTATGTATTACTATGGTTACTGTCAAGACACAGAAAACTCAGCAACTTTGTGAAAGTTTCTATAATTACAAGTTATAGAGCCAAAATATTAGTGGAATCCTGCACTAGCACAAATGCAGTGCTTGTTCTAAAACAACATGCTTTATTCTTTTCATTTATGTAATGATGTTAGCCCCTTTCAACCATGTTGTTTGCGGGGTAAGAAGACGGCATGAGATGTACACTCAGGAATTTGTTTATTGGCTCAGTCAGTCAACGTTTATGGAGCCCTAACTACACAACAGGCACCATTCTGGGCACCAGGGAAATGATGAACCAAACAAACTTAGCCTCTTTAGTCCTTCCTGCTTCATATCATTTAACAACTCCTTGAATAGTGCTGAGACTCAGTTTCCTCAGAAATAACATTGTGGTAGCATTGGTGGTCTAATGTCTCATCAAAACAATGTTAACACATAACATTTTACACAGGCCTGACTTGTGATTAGTGTTCAATAAGTGGTAGCCAGCAGAATAATATGAATGCTATAGATAATTAACATTACATGTGTCCTGAGAAAGGGCAAGTCATATCTCTCTTGGAAAGTCAGGGAAGGCTTCACTCAGTGGAGAAGAGAAAGAGTGTCTAAGAAGAAAACAACATGAAACCAGAATACTGACTATGTACTTATGGCACAATTTTTTTTCCCAATCCACTCAAACAATAAACAATGGTTTTTAAAGCAACTGAGACTACTGCAACATTAAGGTGGGATGGAGGTATCCTGACTGTCAGACTTAGGAGCTCATAATTTGTCTTACAGTGATGACAAATTACAGTTAATTTGGAAAGGACTTGTTGGGGCAAGTTGACAGAAGACTGAACAAATTAAGAAGAATCGGTAGGGTTAGGTGGTGCATGCCTGTTTTCTCAGCTACTTAGGAGGCTGAGGCAGGAAGATTACACGAGCCCAGGAGTTTGAGGCCAGCCTGGCCCACATAGGGAGATTCCATCTCAAAAGAAAAAAAAGTTGTTTTCCCAAATACATATGTCTCTCCTATCCAAATGTGTGCATATTTTTTAAGTTCTAATATCACTTTTGCAAAGTTGCTTGTGGCTGCCCTGGTTTCATTGTCAGATGACTTAGTTCCAGTTGAGCACTTTCGCTTAAGCCATTAAACAAATGAAAAGCAAAATTGTCACTTTTAAATAGAGTTCGCACATAATCACATTTTGAAATGGTCCTCCTCTGGCTGAGGAGAAGTTGTGTGCATTATAATATTGAATTTTAAATAATATATTACACAAAATAGCTTCCAATTTGATTTGGGGGGATATATTTTCATGAATTATTGAATATCTGATTATTGTAGAAAGCTTTAGCCATTATGTGCTGAAACTGTCATTCTCTCAGCTCTGTGATATATGAGCTTGGTTATCAATATTTAAAGTTACAGTTAGCTCACTGTGAGGTAGCTGAAAGCTGAGACAAGAATTAATCAGCAATGACGCAGGCAGAACTCTTTCCATGCCCAAAGATGCTCTAGGAGAGTTTCCCAGCCGATCTTCTATAGGTGCATTTCAAGTTCCAGACCATCTCACAGAAATCCACGCATCAGGAAGTAGTTCTTATTAATCAGTGGGAAACTGATTCAATAGACAAAAAATTTGCGTATTTCTAAGGTTTTCTTCATCTTCCAGAAACTTAAAAGTTTTGTATTAGATAAAATTTCCTTGCAGCTGAACTAAATGATGCTGAATAAAATATACTTTAATTTGTCTGATTTGTTTCTTCAACTACAATGTAAGTTCTCTAAAAGGAGGACCTCTGCTTTCTGATTTACTATTGTATCCCAGGAATTATCTCAGTGTTTGCTACAGAGTAGGTGCTCAATAAGTGTTTTATGTTCTATTGTGCTCAATAAATCCTTTATTTATTTATTTATCTTAAGACTGTTGCCCAGGCTGGAGTGCAGTGGCTTGATCTCGGCTTACTGCAACTTCTGCCTCCCGGGCTCAAACAATTTTCCTGTCTCAGTCTCCCAAGTACCTGGGACTACAGGTATGTGCCACCACACCCAGCTAATTTTTGTATTTTTTGTAGAAACAGGGTTTCGCCATGTTGTCCAGGCTGATCTCAAATTTCTAGGCTCAAGCCAACCACCCACCTCGGCCTCCCAATGTGCTGGAATTACAGGCATGAACCACTGTGGCTGGCCTCAATAAATCTTTATGTATTATTGACTCTGAATTAATAAATTAAAAAAATGAAAGTTTAGGGGTTAGTGATCACTATACATCTTTGTATAGAGTGGAACATTGTTCCTTTGTATTATTCAAAATAGATAATTTATGTTTGTGCAAGAAAGCAATGCACTAGGAACATGTTTTTTCCTCTTTTGACATAGTCAATTAGTATTAGTATACTTGAGATACAGCCTTAAGCATAGCACACACATTTCTTCCCCTCATGGAGAAGTTTTCAATTTTTTAGCAAATTGACACAGAAAATAATTATTTATATATGTGATAAAGTATGCAAGCAAAGGAAATTGAAGATGCATTGGAAAAGCTTAATGAGGAAAGTGTATCCCCTTGTGGAAAAGAACTGCTTAGGGAGTGATAGCAACCATGATACTGGAAGAGTTCAGACTCAGCCAAACAAAGCAGAAAGGGGTAAGGAAGAGAGTGATGGGTGTCCTAGGTGGAGGAAATAACATTTCTTTGAATACACTGCTGTTTAACATGAATTATAGTAAACAATAATGTATCATACTCCACATTAAATTTTAAGAGTGTAGATCTCATGTTACATGTTCTTACAATAAAATAAAATTTAAAAAATTATAACAAATTATTAAAATCAAGAATGTTTGTGGCACATTTGAGGACCCCAAAACATTTATCAGGTGAGAAGCAAAGAGACTTCTCTCATCCTTATCCCCTATATTAATGGAGCTACAGTGTCTTACTTTCCAATGGAATTGCCTCTCTGACTCAATTGGAAAAGGAGGTGGTGAAGAAAAGAGAATAAAAGAGGTTTAACACTTGAAATTTCATAAGACCTTTAGGACATTTGAGCCTCTCTCTCTCTCCCATTGCTTCTTTTTTCTTCCACTCACACATGCACAGATGCAGACATTCATACACATAATTTTGCATACAATTTCAGGGGTCAGGAATCTTGTCAATATGAATCTCATGCTGATTTCACTCTTTATGCCTGCAGCTCTGTGTTCTACAGTACAGCATCTTCCATGGATACTTATCAGAATGTTTTCTTTGACAAAAATTTGTATATTTCAAGACAGATTTGAACAGCACATCACTTGTAATAAATTTTTATTTGGTTACCAATGTGTTTCTAATTTTTAAGTAATTTAAAATGTATTATTTTTTTCCTAAACACAGACACACATATTCTTGATCTGTGCTTAAAACCCTAGAAAATCCCCCCAACACGTTGTGTGTTTTTCTTTACCTGTCTTGTTTCCCTTTATCCCTTGACCTCAGAGAAGCTCAGATACAAATCTAGTTCTTGAGGACAGTATTTTCTGTCCTATATACTTTTTGCATGTTTCCTTATCATTTTTATGGATGTTAGATTCATGTGTACTTTCAAAAACCTCACTTCTCCCTTAATTCAAGCCAGTTTTCCATCACTTTCAACTTTTTCATATTCTAAATAATATGTGCTATTTCTTGATTAGATACCATTTATGTTTCTATTGTCTTATATCTATAAAAGTTGGCAATTTATCTGTTATTCTTGTTCCTCATATATTTTACGTGCATACAACCCTGCTTTCATAGTAAATTAATATTGTAAATTCTGGTGCAATCTGTATTCAGTTATGATACTAATATAACTGTGTAAATGTTTTGCATAGACGAATGACATGGTGAACTGAAGTAGTCTTCCCCGTTCCTCATAAATGTTTAGTTTAAGCTACTTAATAATTAGGCTGGGCGTGGTGGCTCACGCCTGTAATCCCAGCACTTTGGGAGGCCGAGGCAGGTGGATCACTTGAGGTTAGGAGTTTGAGACCAGCCTGGCCAGCACAGTGAAACCCGTCTCTACTAAAAATACAAAATTAGCTGGGCGTGGTGGCACATGTCTGTAATCCCAGCTACCTGGGAGGCTGAGGCAGGAGAATCGCTTGAAACCTGGAGATGGAGGCTGCAGTGAGCTGAGATCACGCCATTACACTCCAGCCTGGGTGACAGGACAGAAACTCTGTCTCAAAAAAATAAAACGTTGTATTTCACTCTGTTATTTAGATTTCTGTATATCAATAATTATCCCTTTTATGTCCAGATTGAGCTATGAATCTGGTTATATAGGAGTCCCATTTTTTCTTAGAATTTCCTTCTTGGAACCCTCTATGCTTTTGCCCAAATCTGGTTTGGTTATTGCTGTACACACCTGCTATTGCTGGATTGTCCTTCACTATAATTCAAGAAATTCCCTTCCTAACTCTTCTCCGTTACATCTTCTGTCCCCTGGATCCCATATTTTTCCCCTGGTTTTATTTAGTCCATTTTCTAATGGGGAATATTTTCCAGTAACTTTCGCTAAAAGGGTGCTCCAAGTAATTCTGAAGCATACCTGACAAAAATATTATTTTAGCTTTAAAAAGGGGGGGAAATGCTGTTATTTGAAACATGCAAAAACCCTGAAGACATTATACCAAGAGAAATAAGCCAGACACAGAAAGCCAAGTACTGCATAACCTCACTTCTATGTTGAATCTTTAAAAAAAAAAAGTCAAACTCATAGTAACACAGTAGAATGGTGGTTATCAGAGGCTACAAGGTGGGGAAAAAGTGAAGATATTAGTAAAAGATATTAATAAAACCTTCAGTGATAAAATGAGTAAGTACTGGAAACCTACTGTACAGCATGGTGAGTGTAATTAAGAACAAGGCATTGCATACTCGGAATTTGCTAGGAGTGCAGACCTTAAGTGTTCTCACTACGTTTCTACTATGTATACAAATCCATGGTAACTATGTGAGGTGGTAGATATGTTAACTAGCTTGGTTGTGATAATCATTTCAGAATGTGTGTACACATATATCTGTATGTATATATATATATATGTATATCGAAACACCATGTTGTACACCCTAAATATATACAATTTTTATTTGTCAATCATATCTCCATAAAGCTGGGGAAAAAATCCAGAACTCCTTATATAAAACAAACAAAGAAACAAAAAAGATAATATCATTATACTTGGAATTCTGAAGTTTTATGCTGATGTGCTTGGGTGTGGAGCTTTACAATTTGTTGTGCTGAGTGCTTGGCTGGCTCTTTCAATCTGGATAGGCATATCCTTTACTTCTGGACAATGTTTTGAATTATATCTTTGATCATTTTGTACCCTCCATTTTTTCTTTCTGTTTCTGACCTCTCGCAGTCAGATTTGGGTCCTATTATGTGGAGCTTCTGACTTTCTTCTGTTTTGTTTCTCATTTATTTGTTTTTTGTTTTATTGTGCCACTTTTAGATTTTCTCAAAATTATCTTCAAATTCTGATATTTGACCTTTTTAATATTTTTTGCTATTGATTTGATTTCTGAGAGCTTTCTATTGTTTTTCTGATTTTCATCTTTTTGTAGCTGTAATATTTTTTTCTTATGTATCCCATGATGTTGATTTTAGTTGGTATTTCATTTTGCTTCAGATATTCTGTTTCCACCAATTTCTTTTGTTTGTTTAATTGTGTTTGTCTCCTTCAGGATAGAAGTTATTCTTAAATTTCTCATGGTCCCTAGCTATTATTCATATATAGATGAGGCATTACATAACCTATCTGTTCCTGATGAGACTTGTCTACTAGTGTGCTATCGCAGGGCGATTATTAGAGACTGGAAGATTAGCACAACATCTTCACCTCTGAATTGGATCCGTTTCTCTCCACAGGAATTCTCTGGTCTCCAGTGTGGGCAGTATACCTGACCACTAACTATTCCGAGCTGCGTTGGAGAAAAAGAGCTAGTGTTTCATTCTTCATTATGTAGATTTCCATTTAATCCAGTTCCTTTTCACCTCAGCTCTCTCCTGTATCAGGTGACACTGAATCTCATGCATTTCTCCTTCTGTTTAACAAGTAAACTTACTTTCCATCTACAGAGGCGGCCGTGGGTGGTAGTTTCCTGGCTATATGACGTGAGTGGGAGAGTTTGGGAACTATTTTTAATTCGTACTTTCATCCAACCTACATCATTTTAGCCCAAACTTTTTCTGAGCTTTTTCCTAGTTCCACAACACTGATCTACTTGATCCCTGTTGCCACAAGCTTTTGTAAAACTTAGATTTTAGCTTTCTCTGTTTTTTAAAAATAATTATTTTACTTCTTTCTTTTTTAAATAGAATTATGGAGTACAAGTGTTGTTTTGCTATGTAGATATGTTGCATGGTAGTAAATTCTCGGCTTTTAGTGTGCCTGTCAACCAAATAGTGAACATTGTGCCTTATAGGTAATTTTTCAACCCTCACCCCCCACCTCATCTTCCCACCTTTTGGAGTCTCCAGTGCCTATTATTCCCTTTTGTGTGTCCAGGTATGCCCATTGTTTAGTTCTTACAAGTGACAACATGTGGTTGTTTGACTTTGTTTCTCAGTTCATTTAGGATAATGGCTTCCAGCTCCATCCATATTGCTGCAAAATACATGATTTCATTTTTTGTGACTGAATTGTATTCCACGGTGTGTGTGTGTGTTTGTGTGTGTGTGTACATACACCATGTTTTCTTTATCAGAGTCAGCGGGTAATAGACACAGGTTGATTCTGTGACTTTGTTATTGTGAAGGGTGTTTTTTTAAAAGTCTATTACTGCTCATCCAGCATTATGGCTACCAAAAATTTGCTTTCTTTGGAGATTTATTACTTTTTAAAAAATTCTTTATCATGAGGTGTAAAGAGAATAGAGAAAAAAATTCATGTATTCAATCTGCATCTTTTTAAGCATATGTTTCTCAGACCATTTTTCCACAATGTTTTTGTGATCTGAAAATGACAATGTATGTGACGTAGTAAAAGACTTAGGTTCTTCTTTTGCCACTCTCTCCATTACAGAAGATAAAAGGGAGGTTCACAAAAGTCAGTGTGATACAACTCAAGCAAAGTGTGAAATGTTGGCCAAAATGATCAAAGAATCAGAACTAGGATTGGAACTGTGCAATTTGCCCAACGATCTTTTCTTGTTATATTTAACTGGTTCTCAGCCTTGCTTGAGTCAATATATGTCTATGATATTTTTAAATATTAAATTATCCCAAAATTTGAAATGCTAGATTTAGACCAGTAAAGGACAGTCACATGTTTGCCTAAATAAAATAATCTTTAGCGTGCTCTCATTTGTTTAGCTATAAGGTTTGGATACCCTGACTCCTTGACATATTTAGTAAAGTACTTTTTAATATATTTTTATCATATTTAATAAAAAGCCTTCATTTAAAAATATGGAATGTCTTTTTAATTTTATATATTTAAGGTGAAAAACAAACTTTCTTTTTGTATTAAATTTATTTTTAATAAAATTATGAACCTGTAAGAAACACTTTAAATCACTCTTTATATTATATTTAAAATATTTTATCCATTGTTCTCATTTCATCTTTGGCCCATTAGTTTGAGGTTCATTTATCAAAATTGCTTTTAATTATTTGTCTTCTGTGTTTGGGTTTTATATTATTAACTTCTTCTTATTATTATTTTTTTTTTTGGTGGTTTTTGAGATGGAGTCTTGCTCTGTCACCCAGGCTGGAGTGCAGTGGTGCCATCTTGGTTCACTGCAACCTCTGCCTCCCAGGTTCAAGCGATTCTCCTGCCTCAGCCTCCTGAGTAGCTGGGATTACAGGTGCACACCACTATGCCCAGCTAATTTTTGTGTTTTCAGTAGAGACGGGGTTTCATTACATTGGTCAGGCTGGTCTTGAGATCCTGACCTCATGATCTGCCCGCTTTGGCCTCCCAAAGTGATGGGATTACACGTGTGAGCCACCGTGCCTGGCCTATGTTATTAACTTCTAGTTTTGAAGAATTATGCTTACAGTCTGAAGTATATGAATTTTCCTTTCTGCACTTTTGTTAGTAAATTTTCCATTGTCTTAATATAAGCTATATTTATAGAAAAGAAATATGTGTTCTCTATAAAGGAATACATCACTAGATATATTTTTTGTCACATTTTAAGAACAAACAAACTACCTCTGTAGTTTTCAGCTGTTTTCTCTTACTAGCACTCCTGAAGGAATTGACATACTTTCCTTAGTAACACAGGCTGTGACAGTAGCTACATCAACTTTTTAGACATGATATCCAGAATCAGTAAAGCAATGAGTTATGAAAATACCTGGACTGAGGCAAAAATCTGTTTAAGCTGAAAAACAGTCTCTTCTGGGTATTGTAATAAAAAATAACGTATCTCAGTGTTTTTATTTCCTACTGTAGCTGTCAAACAGTAATAGTGATGAATTAAATCTGACAACTCTAATTATGTTTCTATTATTCTCCTTATATGTTAAGAAGTTTTTGCTTATACATTATGATGCTTTATTTCATCCTTTTAAGATTGCCAGTAGTACATGACCTAAGTTTTCCTGTTGTCATAGTACAATGGCCATCTTTATGCCACAATTTTTCAATTCTGAGTCTATATTTTCAACACTCTTGCTTACATTTTGTAAGGGTTTATTTGCCTATATGTTTATTGCTATCATTTCTGTGACTCATTTGGATTAATCAAGTTCCTGGTAATAAATGATTTATTGAACTGTCTATTCAAACCAATCATAGTCATATATTTGATGAGTGAACATAGGATATCGTTGGAGAATACTATAACAATATGTCAGCTATTGTCCTTTTCATTAAGCTAAAAATGTACTTGCTTTTTGTCTATATTGCAAATGTTTTTGGCTGTATAGATTTTTGTTTATTTTATATTCTAGACTGATTTGTAAAGTAAACACCTGATTTGGAAATTATCTGTCACTATCTTAGAATTTATAGTGAACATTGTTAACATCATATGAATGTAATGATGACATATACTTATTTATAACTTTTTAAGATAAGTTACACTTTTGCCTTTTTTTCACATTTCTAGAACTAATTAAAATAACATGATGTCATATAATATTATGTTTTTCAAACAATACTAATTTTAGCTGGAATTAAAGCATTCTTATTTATTGTTTTCATTAATAATTAATATTTTATTAATATTTACTTTTTACCACACTCTAGTAATTAATTTTCTATCTTCCAATATGTGTAATATTTTTGAATAGGAATATACTAACGATTCAGTTTAAGAGAACACACTAATATATTAAACCACGGTAATAAGGAGTAGGAGAAGATGCACAAGCATGAACAATTGTATGCCCAAGGCAATTAATAAAGAAAATCAAACAGCACTTTCTTCTTAATCAATGACCTTAGTAACAGGAATATAACACAATTTATACATATTTCAAAGCAATAAGTTATAAACAAGAAATATATACAATTTTTGTCAATTAAAAATTAAATAACTAGGAATAAAAATGTTTACAAAATTTTTAGAAAGCAATTTATAAGCATTTGTCAAATAAAAATGAATATATCCATGGCCCCATCAGTTAAACCTTTAGATTCTTTCCTCCATGAGTCACTCATGTAAGCAAACAAAGGATACATACAAAAGGGTTCACTATAACACTGCTTGTAGTAGTGTAAAGTGGAGATGATTAAAAAAAGATATAGCTTACTGGTACTAATTACTATATAGCTACCACGGAATATTATGCAGCACTTAAAAATAATCTATAAATCAGTTTGTACAAAAATCAAAGGTCAGAACAAGTAATTTTCAGGAAAAGCAAACCCTCCAAATTATATTAATGTACATGTATATACACACACATATATATGTAAATAAATATACAGTGGAAGACTTAAAAGGTACATTCTGGATTGTAACCAGAAAAATTTTCTGGAAGACAAGAATGTGAAGTCAGCATTGAAGGGAAAGTTTTGACTTTTATTATCTTTTGTTATTGTTTGAATTTTTCGGAGGAAAATACATATTTATGTACTGCTTGGGAAGCAAGGAAGAAGGAAAGCAGAAATGAAAGAAGGAAGTGTGTGGGAGCGAATCCACACTAAAATTGTAAAGACGGCCAATCTAAAACCAAATTTGATGAATATGATTCCAATGAAGAAAGTCATAGAAATTATTTTTAAACTCACAAATAAATCACCATGTCAATAAGATTATTATTGTCATTTCAAATTTTATACATTCTCCCAAATACATTAACAAAACAAAGTTTAGGAGGATAATAGGTATGTTGGAGAATAAGTGTGTGAGAAGTTTGCAAATATCAATCTAAGGTTTACCTTTAAAAGTAATAGAGTAGATAACTGAAACTAGATGAATGATAGCAAAATTAATAATAGTTAAGATTTATAGAGGACTTGCTAGGTGTCAGGTACTATCCTAAGTTTTTTAAAGTACTAACTCATTTAATATTCATAATATCCCTAAGAGGTATGTCCCATTTTACAGATGGGAGTTCTGAGACGCAGGGGCAATAAATTGCTCAAGGGCATAAAGATAGTGGCTGATATATGATTAGATCCAAGTGGTCTGCTTCCAAGCCTTCGTGATTCTGAAAATGACTCTGAACTGCCAAGAAGAATATTAACATAATAACAATTATCATTTGGAAAACATACTTCATAATCCTTTCATAATAACAATAAAATGTGAAATAGTGAGGCATAAATTGAATAGGCAATATGTAGTCATAAATAAATCTATAAAATCATATTAGGGAGAATTTAAAAGAAGATTTGATGAGATGGTTGGATACACTAGGTTCCTGAATGGGAAGAAAAAATATTGGAAAATTTTCTATTAACCATGATTTTTAGATTTAATTTAATTCAAGCCAAAACCCAAATCTTCTTATCTTTGAAAATTAATTAAATGATTTCATATTCATTTGGAAATGTAAGTAGGTGAAAGGGCCAATATTCAATAAGTCAAGATCAATGAGGGCAGTCTAGTCTTACCAGATAATAAAAATAGTAATATTTTGCAAATATGGAAACATAAAACAGTAAAATTGAATAGAAATATACGATCACACAGGTAATGTGAATGT
This sequence comes from Pongo pygmaeus, assembly GCF_028885625.2. Classification (NCBI taxonomy): domain Eukaryota; kingdom Metazoa; phylum Chordata; class Mammalia; order Primates; family Hominidae; genus Pongo; species Pongo pygmaeus. Next base: position 108,954,138 of record NC_072386.2, read on the forward strand.
CTTATTTAGCTTGTCTTTGGTTGGTTGTTAATTATAATTACTTGTGACTTGCTTCAATGATAAAGAAGAATTGCTTACTTCACAAAACTGGAAAACTCAAAATTACATGGGCTCAGGTAAAGTTTGTTCAAAGATTTAACCTCCGTTTCTCTGTGGTTCTCTTAACTCGGCCTTCTTCTCAATGTCAGCCCCATTTCAGACGGGTCTTCCTCATGGCTGCAAGATAGCAATATATTATCAATTAAGGCTTTGTTGCCCCTTATCCATAAAAAGGTAACAGACTGGGTAGGTTTCCACCACTATCAAACAAAAGATCCTATGTTATTGCTAACTAAACCCTTATGAATCAACATTATGGTCAGGGGAATGCCATATATTTTGTGCCAGGTTAGGGTTTAAGGTCAACACCACTCCTCACCAGGCTGCTGTGTAGTAGGAGACTGGCTTAGCAAGAGGAAAATCTCCATGAAATTGGAATGGTGTAATGGAAAGGATGTTAGCTAGGCAATGAGGAGACAAGTTATATATATATGCATATGAATACATGTATGTGATTACAATTTTATTTTTAAATGATACAAGTGAAATATGATTATAAAATAAAAATTGCTTGAATAGTATTTATGAATATTTCAAAAGTAATAATTTCCTTATTATTAATTTCATCATTATTTTTACTGAGTATTCAAATCCAAGCTGTGGTATCCTAGCAAACATAGAAATATAGATGCAAACTGAGCTTCTGCTGAAATAGAGAAAACTGTATATGAACATATGAACTAATAAAAGTGGATTATTTATCAAGCTTTGGATGGTAAGCAAAGAAAAAAGCATTTTACATAGGCTTAAGCAATGAAATGATTTATTATTCCATGTAACTGAAAAAAATCCCAAACCATTATTATTCTCATTTTACAGATAGTGCAATGGAATATTAGAAAGTTTAAATAACTTACTTGCAGTCCCACAGGTTACAAATTCAAAGAGATTTTAACCTAGATTTCTGTCTCCTTAGCTCTCAGTGCTCTGTGTGATTTCATTATCACTTTGTTTTTCTCTTGGAAGAATTGACTCAAGCTTCTATAAAAGAAGCCATTTGGGAAGAAAATATGACACAAATTTAAACTTTTAAGTAGGACATAACAGTAAGATGAAATCAATAAACACCATCTTACTACCTGAGAATGAGATTCCTCTTGTGAAGGAGCTATTTTTGTTGAGGAAATAACTGGAAATACTACTTCAAGTAGGTCAGATTCATTTTTGGAATATGTCATGGCATTAAAAGAGAGGGAAAACGTATCTATTGAAGACTAAGGCAGTATTCCCTTTGGAATTTCTGAGATCAAGTAGGGGACATGGATAAGGAGAAATGAGTATTTAAAACTATATATATATCATGGGAGGCTGGGAGAAGAGTCAAGAAACAAACAGAGAATATATGTAGTGGAGGAAGCGGGAAACTATGGTGATGGGGGCAGCGGTCAGAGACTTTGAAGGTTGTTTGTATTGCTGTGATGTAAACACTTGTTTTGCCTCCTCCCAATGCTTGAAGTCTTCGGCCATCTTGCCCATATTCAGAAATGTTTCAGGAAAGTCTACATACTTATAAAGTGGAGGACAGAAGTGAATCTTTGAGCTAAAATTTCAGCATGGTACATAGGAGAGAAGGTCTGGAAATCGGGCCCGAAGGCTGAGAGTCCCCCAGAACAAAAATACTTTCTAAAAATCTACAGAAAATTATTGGGGATAAGTGCTTTTGGACGTCCAAGGCCCTTGGAATTAAGAGCACTGACTAATTCGGCTTGGGGTTTGAAGATCAGAGTGGCCTTTTGCTGCGCTACTAATTGAGGTGTATTCGTAAGTGATACCAACACAGGCTTTTCTTATAAACACTCTTCACCTCCATTTAAAATTCATTCATAGAATGTTTATGGGCTCTCTGACACCCTACCAAACTCTGGAAATGCTCAACACAAAAGTGCCTTCCTATCTTTATGGAGTAGGCATTGTACTAGAGAATTTAATAATCATCATCAAGCAAGAAATTTCATAATTGTTATTATTTTAGTTATAATTGTGATAAGTGATATCAAGGAGAAATGCAGGAGCTAAGAGACCATAAGCTTCCCACAGTGAGCCTGCAGGATCCTGGGAACAGCTTCTTGAAGAAATGAAATTTTGGCTAAGCTTTGGCTAAAGAGTGGGGTAAAGAGCCTTGGCTAGAGAGTGGGATAAAATGGTGAGTGAGTAGGAGATGGCAAGCAATGGAGGAAAATGGGCAAGCTTCTGTGGTCATGGAGGCTGCATCATACACATCCTTCTAGGCTCTTTAGTAAGTTTAGTTTCTATTAGAAGTGCATTTCAAGCCATTAAAAATTGTGAGTACATCAGGGATGGGAGAAAGTGGGGTCCAGTGGGTTGCATGATATAAACACATGTATTTCCAAAAATATCACTCAGGTGGATCACCCAGTCTTCAGTTGTTTATGTTGTACTGGAAACAACTCCTAAATTATCTCCTTCGGTAGCAGGCAGCAAATAGGACCATTTTTAATTTGGATCTAAAGAGAAAGGAATCACAGTGAACAGTTAGACTCAGTCCCTGTTTTCCCATGCTTCAAAGGACCCAAAGAAGCAGGGAGGATTAAGTAGTTTCATTAGAGGGGAAAAACTGGAGAGCTTTTAGGAAGGGAATCCAGTTGAGGCTGCAAGGAAATGCCAGCAGGCATCACAGGTGTCTCTGGTGACAAAACCTGAGTCTGAATGAATCAAGGAAATCATTGGTAGAACAGTACGGACAGGCAGGTGGCCTTTATTTTTACTCACCACCATCCCCCACCACTCCACCCTAAAATCCCTCTGGTGCTGACTTTACACATTTGCTCTTAGGCACGTTTTCTCTCACTGATGATTGTAGCTGAGTTGGGGAAGTTGCACACAGGCAATTGGGAGACTTAATGATTCAGAAAAGTTGAATGTGGGCTGCATTTGATCTGGGGAAGCATTATAGTTTGCCTGGATAAATGTTGTAACATTTTTTTCCAATTACCCATTTCTTTGGTTCATTTTTTTTCCCAATTTCCACTTCAGAGGAGAAATTATTATTCCTTAAATAGAGTTACAATCCTTATAATAGGTGTGAATTGAAAGTCCCCCAAACAATACCTCAGGATTACCTAAACATCTATTCCTTCTGCTCCAAGAAGCCAGGAATTTCTGTAGTGGTGCACACATATCTTACACTATCATAGAATAAGCTTCCACTACATTTGTTCTCCCCATTAAAATGTAGGAGAAATACATCACATTTGCTTTTTCTGACTCCAGAACCTTTTGATAATCATACCTATTTCTGGCACTGAAAACACACAATTATTCTGTTTCTTTATTTGCTCCCTCCTTCCCTTTTAAATTTTCTTCAAATCTTTAATTTTCCCTGTAATAGCTAATTAATAATTGACGGCAGAAAGCAGACAGGTTCTTAGGCAGGAAGGGATGGGTCCCAGGTGAAACTCCACCTTCAAGCCAGGGAGGGCCTGAAGCTTGGGGGCTGGACTGCCAGTTCCTGCCCTGACCAGGAGTGACAATTTCTTTGATGCCTTTTGGCCAATAAAGTGGTACTTTTTCTGGGCTCTCCCATGGACCAATGAGCACACAGTTCCTCCTGCCTATGCACTAATCAGCATGCACTTCCTCCATTCTGAACCCATAAAAACCCCAGACTCAGCCAGACTCAGACACTCATCAGGACTACCTGTCTGCAGATACGAACTACAGACTTCAGGTCTCCTCTCCACTGAGAGTTGTTTGGTCACCCAGTAAAGCTCTTCTCCACATTGCTCACCCTCCAGTTGTCCGTGTAACCTCATTCTTCCTGGACTCAAGACAAGAACTCAGGACCCACCAAATGATGGGAGCAAAAGTGGCTGTAACATGTTCCTGGCTGGCTCCCCGAGCTGCGGATGTTGGCACGGCCCCAGAATGCAGGAGTAGGAGTGAAGAATGGTGACCTTTCTGGGAACCCCGGCCAAAGCCATTACACTATAGCCCTCCCACCCTCCACTGTCACCAGGAGGCCACTCCATGCAACAAGAAGCAGCAGCGGGGTCAGGTAGGTCAGCCCAGGAGCCATGGGCTGGTGCCAGGCAGTGGGACTGAAAGAGTTGTAACACAAACAGGCTGAAACATGACCCCCCCCCCCCCATCCCAACTTCACTGCACTGTGGGCAAGGAGAAGGAGAGAAGAGCTGTGGCCCTTCTAGGAGCGCAGACCTTGGGAATCCCCTAGCCAAGGCTGTGACCTGCTGTGAAACCCTCTTTGGGGCTCTGCAGCTCCTGGAATCTCTGAGCTTTTGGGCACCACTACATTCCCCTCATCCAGATGATGGTGCCCACAGCAGAAGCCGCTTGTGGTACGTCTGGTGCCATCGCAGCTTAGCATGGGTCCAGTGCCTATACTGGTGCTTGTGTTGGTGCCTGGAGCTGCCCACCCCTCCACGGCAACCAGCAAGCCTGGCTGCATGCAGTGGCTGTACCTGGTGCTCACTTGCTCTCACACCCCTCGCCACTCCATGTCTGGCTTTCCCTTGACAGGCATGGGATCTGGGCCAGTAGTGTGAGCTAAGTGCAGCTTGTTGGGCCGAGTGGGTGGGACAAGCCCAGTGGGTGCAGGCAAAACTCAAGCAGAGGCACTGCTAACCACAGAGGTTTCCAGCTGATGAAGTGACACCTGAAGGATCTTGTGACATAATGATCCAAGCCACAAGACAGAGTGACTTCAGCATGTCTGTATCTCTCCCAAAATGTTTTAGAAAACCCTAGGGCAGTAGAGAAGAGGGCAGTAATTCTAGAACTACTTGCAAAAGATGAATTTAGATTGCTAGGAGGCTGTGAAGGGAAGGCTGGAAAGGTGGATATTCAGAGGGTACAAGAGATGGCAATAAATTCATTTCTAGAAGAACGATTTTTTTTACACTTGAACAACAGACCACAGTCAACAGCTGGGGAATGCTTATTAAAAATGCAACTTCTAGGTGGTTCCCCAGGCTCACGAAATTAGATATTTTATTGAAGGCTGTTACTAGGAATTTCTTTTTTCATAAACTCCCCAGGCAATTCTTATATGCACATCAATTTGGGGTCCAGTGAGTCACCCGTGCTGCCTATTAAATATACACAGATTTCCTTGGCTTCATCTGCTTACTGAATTTCAGATTCAGTAAGTCAGAAACTGGGTCTCAGATATTTATCAAGTCTCCACAAGACCCTGGACGATTCTTTAAATACTGGAAATTTGGGAAACAATGAGGACATTGTACCAGCGATGGTATAGTAGTAGGAGGGGAGAATGCGAGACTAGGTGCCATATTTCTTATTTGGGAAGCAGTTCTGAGCTAACCAAAGTTTGTTAGTGAGTTTGTGACCAGAGCTGTTGTTAAGAATTCAACTTGGTAAACCCTACTAAAAGATATTTAACCTATTGGATTCACGTCATGTTGAGTGACATGCATGAATCACAGTTGTTTGCCCTCAGGAAGTTGTTGGTATTTTCAGTAATCTCTTAAATTTGTGTAGCACATTGAAAAGTATGTTTTATATACTATTTCTCTGATCCTCAGAATAGCATAAGTTTAACAAGGCAATTTTGAAAGTTCAGAAAGTTGAAATGAATTTCCTCAAGATACCAGCTGATGTCACAAAAAGGTCTTATGATTTGGCTCTTCTGTCCTTGGGTCTATATCAAGATTCTTAACTTTAACTTAAGTAAAAAAGATTATGTATCAATCCCTATACCAGAAAATTACAAGGGTCCTTCATGGTGAGATACAGTGGTTTAAGTTGTATCATTAGGGCTTTGTCTTCATGTCATTCTTTTAGACAGATGGCTACTTTTATCCCTCATGGCTACTTTTTATGCTTCAGTTTTCTCATTAAATATACTTTCTCATCCACCCATCTGTACTTTTACCACTTTCCGTGAAGCCGCTCATGGAACTTAAATCTGTGTTTATTTGTTTGTTATCTGCTTCCCAACTAAGATTTGAGTTAAAGTCCATGTAGAAAGTGCCTATGTTGTGAATTTCCTTTGCAGAACTCAAATTCTATATAGATTTGCTTGTTTGGTTTATGTTGTATTCTTCCACTAAGATTGCAAGTTCCATGTTGTATTCTCCAGCATATACTCAGGACTTAGCAAAGAGAAAGTGCTCAATGAATAACCCATCAAATGAGTGAATGGAAAGTCATTGACCTCTCTAAAATTCAATTACTTAAACTTAAGATGGAGTTATTAACTGCTCCTTTAAAGGACTGCTATAAGTGTTTACATAAGAAAATGTAGCTGCACCAGACCAATCTGGTTCAACTTTTTTGTAACAAAGTAATGAGTTGTTTTTCAGTTGCCATGGACCCTCAGGTCACCTATCCTGAGCATGCCCAGATAAAACAAGTGTGCAGCCACAGGAGAAACCTAAGTGCTCCAACCTAGGAGGAGGCTGAATTAAGAATCCCAATCCACATGCCAGGATCCAGGATCCAATTGGATTGAGCTGTGGCACCACTCCATGGCAGGATCCAGTCAGATCATGCCTCCTGGCATCACCTCACTGCAAGATCATGCCTCATTACCTTATGCTTATAAAGCCTGATCCAGCCTCCAGCTCTGGGAGGTTCTGCTTTGGGAGCTATCTCTGGTGTTCTCCTTGTTTACTGTAAGTAATAAAATCCTCTTTTAAACTGTCCTTTGTTGTGGTCATTGGGCTGTTACCTGCCAAAGAACTGAACCCACCCCTTGTGTGAGAAAAAAAAAATGCATGTGGCATGTCTAACACATTTCCTAGCACATATAAGATCCTTAAGAGATAATAGATCTTTGATCCTGTGGCTATAAGAGTCAAAATTTCAGGTTTCCTATATATGCCTAAGCTCAGCTCCAGAGAACTTTATGTTGGCTGCTTTGCATGAACTCGTGGAAGTGAAGGAAGAGGCGGAGAAATTGCGTTCTTAGTAACAGCGAGTATGAATTCAGCTGGTAGCTGATGCTGGCTGTTTTGGATGGCAGTCTTCCAGCTGGTGAATAGAAAATACGTGATTCCCAATGTTTAAAAATACCCTGAGACAGATTAATTGTTGGTTGCTGACAGACAGAGGGGAGTGTTTACCAGTTTACACCCTGACCCTATGCTCAAAACAAAATCACACAGCAATTGATTTCCTCTCCCTCCCATTAACAGTTTTATAGATGTTGTGATTGTATTAACGAACATTTTATAACACTTTAGAATTTAGAAAGCACTTTCATATAGATTCATTTGAGCCTCACAATCCTACAAAGTTGTAATGAGATTCACATGAGCAAATAAATGGTATGTATTGATTTAAAACCCTCAATAAAGGAGGATGACTACAATTTTCCCATTAATATTCCCATATTATACATGTGGAAATAGTTTTGAAGAGCCAAGGTTAATTGCCTGAGGGCACTTAGTTAGTAAGGGTTAAAGCCAGTCCCAAATAAAATATATGGAATTCCACAGCCCGTATCTTGTCAGTTCAGGCTGCTGTAACAAATATACCATAGACTAGGTGACCTTAACAACAAACTTTTATTTCCCACAGTTCTGGAGGCTGGGAAGTCCCAGAATTCAGGTGCCAGCAGATCTGGTGTCTGGTGAGGGCTTGGTCCCTGATTTGCAGATGGTTATCATCTCCTTGAAATCCCCACAAGGTAATGAGCAGAGAAAGAGGAAGCAAACTCTCTCATGTCTAATTTTATAAGTGCATTTATCCCATTCATGAGGAATCCACCCTCATGACCTAATTACTTACCAAAGGCCCTACCTCCAAATACCATTACACTGGGGGTTAGGCTTCAATGCATGAATCCTGGTGGGACACAAATGTTCAGTCCATAGCATCAGTGACCACCAAGTTTCCTGTATGTAGCAGGATGTTGGAATGGGCCACTTCCTATATAGGTTTTCACTGAGAGGCTGTGTTAGTTTGCTAGGGCTGCCATAACAAAACATCATAGATTAGGTAGCTTAAACAACAGAAATTTGTTTTTTCATAGTTCTGGAGGCTGGAAGTCCAAGATTTAAGTGCCAGCAAAATTGAACCCCTCTGAGACCTCTCTTCTTGACTTGCGAATAGCCACCTTCTTCCTGCCTCATTGCATGAACTTCTCTTTCTGCACATGCATCATCAGTGGCCTTTTGTAAGTCTTATAATAATAATTTCTTTTCTCACAAGGACCAGACAGATTGGATTAAGGCCCACCCTTATGGTCTTATTTTATTTAACTTAGTCACCTCTTTAAAGGTCCTATCTCCAAATACAGCAACATTCTGAGGTTCAGGGGGTTAGGATCTCAACATATGAATTTGGGGACATGGGACGCACAATTCAGCCCATAACATGGGATATTACAAAGGTAAATATGCAACAAATCCTCATTATGGCCATAGGTATAATTTATTAAGAATTTACAGTGTAAAAGTAAAGTAACAGGTTTCGCAACTCTTAGACCATGAAAACAGAAGGACATCAAAAAGAAAGAGTTGAGGCTGGACACAGTGGCTTAAGTCTATAATCTCAGCACTTTGGGAGGCTGTGGCGGGCAGATGACTTGAGGCCAGGAGTTCGAGACCAGCCTGGTCAACATGGCAAAATCCTATCTCTACTTGAAATACAAAAATTAGCCAGGCATGGTGGCACACAACTGTAATCCTAGCTACTTGGGAGGCTAAGCCATGAAAATTGTTTGAATCCAGGAGGTGGAGTTTGCAGTGAGCCATGATCGCATCAGTGCACTCCAGCCTGGGTGATAGAGCTATACTCTGTCAAAGAAAGAAAGAAAGAAAGAGGTAGAGAGGGAGAGATGGAGAGAGGGAGAGAGGGAGAGAAGGAGGGGAAAGTGTTGGGAGGAGAGGGTATTTATAGAGAGCACCTAAAGAGAATTGCTGTGAGGCCCAATTCCCTTTAAGATCACTAGAGAGAGAAAGATTCCTTGGGATCACCCAGAGAGCTTGATATGTGTGTCCCTGTGGTTGATGGACACTATGGCCTAATGTGAGACTCCTGCCCAGGATAAATACAGGGTGACCATGGGCTAGACAATAGCTTTGACAACTAAACAATGAGAATGTTGCTGCAGTGAGCTCAGCACACACTTCTGAGAAGATTAAGGCAAGAATGCAAGAGTGTTTTCCATGTACCAGATGAAGAAAGCTGAGGTGGATAGATCTTGGATCCTGTTGAATTGGATGTCTAGAGTGGAGGAGAACCCAGCCTCAAGTTGGAGGTGAGTAATTAGAGGCTAAGAGGCTGAAAATGAGTTCCAAGCATCACATAGAAAGAGAGAGTCTTCTCAGAAATAAGAGACAAAATGTTTGATGAAGAAACAGAGAAGATGCCAACGACCCAGCCACACTTTGCTTTCTTAATGAAGGCATACAGGCAGAAGCAGGTCTGAACTGTGAGAATGAAGAGATTGAGCATTAAAGCAAGTTCAGGGGTTTGACTAAGGTCTTGGATGCAGCCATGAGACATTAGGGAAATGCAAATCAAAATCACAAAGATACTACTGCATCCCCCACTGGGATGGTTATAATTGAAAAATGGAAAATAACGAGCATTGATAAGGATGTAAAAAAAAAACTGGAACCCTAGTACACTGCTGTTGGGAATGTAAAATGGTTCAACCAAACAGTTTGACATTTCCTCAAGAAATTAAGCATAGAATTGCCGTATAAGCCAGGAATTCTACTCCTTCATATGTAATCCAAAGAATTGAAAGCATGTGTTTGAAACAAACAAATAAACAAACAAAACAATATACAAGAATGTTTATACCAGGACTATTCACAAGAGTCAAAATGTAGAAATTGACTAACTGTTCCAGTTGATGAATGGAATACAATCTGATATTATGTCTATACAATAGAATATTATTCAGCTGTAAAAAGAAATGAATTACTGATACATGCTAGAACACAGAGGAACATTAAAACATTGTGCTAAGTGAAAAAACCCAGACTCAAAGACCATATAATATATGAGCAACCATTTCTATGAAATATTCATAGTAAGTGAATAAATAGAGACAGAAAGCAGATTTGTTATTGACAGAGGCTGGAGGGAGTAGAGAATGGGGAGGGACTGCTTAATGAGTGTGGGGTTAGCTTTTATTTATCAGAACCTCCTACTTATTAGCTGTGTGACCTTGGATAATTTGGTGAACATCCAGAAGTCTCAATTTCATTCTCTGAAAAATAAAGGGGAAATAATGCCTATGTGATAAGATGATTTGATCCTTACTAGTATAAGTGTTGTAGATGAACCAGCAGCATTGTCATCACCTGGAAACTTACTAGATATGCAAAATATTTAACCCTACCTCCAACCCACTCAATAGAATCTGCATTTAACAAGATCACTGGAGATGCATTAGCACATTAAAGTTTGAGGCACACTTGATCAAATGGCATAATATATATCAAATTGCTTAGCATGGTGCCTGGCATATTTCAGAAATCTCAGTGAAAGGTGTTCATTCATCTAACAAATATGTATTGATCACCTACTAGGGGCCGGGAATCATTCTAAGCATTGGGAATACTGTAGTAAGTAAAACTGTCAAGGACCTTAAACTCATGGAGTATATATTCTAGGGGAAGAGACAGACAACAAACGGATAAGCAAATAAATATGTAATTTAATAACAAATATATATTACTAATAAAGCCATTTAGAGTCACAGCCAGTCAAGTTCAATCCAATTAAATACACATTTATTAAATAAATATTATGTGCATGGCATCTCACAGGTATCTGTCTAGGATGGAAAGAGGCCAGATCTCTTCTCTCTTACAACACATCTCTTTCTAAAGCCCCATGCTGATTTCTTACTTAATACAAGAAGTAAATAGTTTTTAGGGCCAGAAACAACAGTAAATCATCAAGTCACTTTATAAGCAACATTACTATAAGACTCTTCTGGAGTCCTAGCTCAAAGAACCACAGGCTTACATGCTGGCTGCCAGTGTGCACATTGCAATACTGATTAAACATATTATTTTCTTCACAATGTAGGGTCATCATAGAATTGTCCAAGCAGATGGAAACTCAGAACTAGTAAGGGCTATTGCCTAAAGGTTAATGATTATCTGGGAGAATTCATGGCCCAAGAGTCTTGCTCACACCACTAATCTCATCCCACCACTAGTGCCTTTCGACGGGTCCTAAGATCATTATAGACATTGGAAGCTTCTTGTGTCCACACATACAAAAGCAGGCACATTCTTGCACACTGTAAATGTGCAAAAGCAAACATGCTTTAGGTTAGAGTGTTTAGGGAAGTGAATAATCTACACTGTATATTTTAAGTGTGCAAAAGCAAACACATGCTTTTAGGTTAGAGTGTTTAAGGTGAGTTCATAATCTACTAGATTAAATAGTGCAAAGATAATTCTTGAAGAGTGCTGGTTTACCCTAAGTGCCGAAGTATGTTTAACCTTTTTCTGATTCTACAGATTCGGAATCTCTGACGTCTCTACTCACTTTCTGATCATGCAGCATTAGATTTGCTGCCTTCTTTGCCCTTTTTCTGATCCTGTAGCATAGAAAATATTGTCAGTTTCAGTTTTTATCTACCAGGGTTCTGTAAAAGAATTAACTCTTAATGCCTCAAAGAACCCCTATATGTAACAAATTAACTTCTCTCCCATGCATCTGCTTATGAGTTCTCCTTGAAAGAACTTAGAAAATCACTACTGAAATCATGTTTGGCATCTGTGGTTCAGATGCAGAACTCTCGTTGGGAAAGTGTGAGTGTCCAAGGGTCTTAACAATGTCACTGATGATGCTCTGTTGTCACTCCCTGCTTGTGCTCCTGACTATCATCTCATTCATTGCATGGGATCTCACTGGATAGCAAGTCTAGACCACAGTAGACTCCTATCAATCTTGGATCATATCAACCTTGCCACCATGTATTGTAATTGGGCCATGACCCTGTCCCATTCCCCACCAAGGGGACAGCACATAGTTGAGCTAATTAGGAAATACCTTACTTAACCTCGCAACTTCTTTTTTTTTTTTTTCTGTATCTCTACACTGGGAAAAATAACTATTTTTATGGGATGTTTTATGTATATACAGTGCATGATTAATGAACCAGTAGCTGCTACCATTATTTTTGTTAATAATAATAATTGCAGATGACCAAATTGTAAAGTGTTTCACTGACTAAAAGTCAATAGTATTTAAAGAAGAAATAGCTTGTGTGTGCTGAAGTACTAAGAAATATTTTCAAAGAATGCAAAATCTATGCTGAGTTGAGTGGTTAAAAAGTAACGTAACATTGGTTGGGAGCTTTCTGGGTGCCAGGTACTGAACTGCTTAACTCTTTTCCTACAGTCCTGGTAGATTTCCATTATTGCCATTTTATCGATGAAGAAACAGGCAAAGAACGTTTGAGCAGCATTGTCTACCATTTCTTGGATACTATATGGCTAAGCCAGTCCAAGAGATGTCCAAGTTGGATTTCTGGGATACTTTGAGTCTCAAGGAGGGGTATGTCCAGGGCAACTCTAGGGGCCAAGAACTGGGGAGAAGAGACCAACTATAAGTCTTCGCCTTATCTTTGTACTATTGTAATGTATCTTATGATTTCAACTTCCAGACAAGTTTTCACAGATAAATGGCTTAAGATATTTTTAAAAATTGTGAAAAACCACAATGAGATATCATCTCACACCAGTTAGAATGGCGATCATTAAAAAGTCAGGAAACAACAGGTGCTGGAGAGGATGTGGAGAAATAGGAATACTTTTACACTGTTGGTGGGACTGTAAACTAGTTCAACCATTGTGGAAGACAGTGTGGCGATTCCTCAAGGATCTAGAACTAGACATACCATTTGACCCAGCCATTCCACTACTGGGTGTATACCCAAAGGATTATAAATCATGCTGCTATAAAGACACATGCACACGTATGTTTATTGTGGCACTATTCACAATAGCAAAGACTTCGAACCGACCCAAATGTCTATCAATGACAGACTGGATTAAGAAAATGTGGAACATATACACCATGGAATACTATGCAGCAATAAAAAATGATGAGTTCATGTCCTTTCTAGGGACATGGATGAAGCTGGAATCCATCATTTTCAGCAAACTATCACAAGGACAAAAAACCAAACACCGCATGTTCTCACTCATAGGTAGGAATTGAACAATGAGAACACTTGCACACAGGAAGGGGAACATCACACACCAGGGCCTGTTGTGGGGTTTGGGGAGTGGGGAGGGATAGCATTAGGAAAAATACCTAATGTAAATGATGAGTTAATGGGTGCAGCACACCAACATGGCACACGTATACATATGTAATAAACCTGCACGTTGCGCACATGTACCCTAGAACTTAAAGTATAATAAAAAAATTGTGAAAAACCTTGAACTATATTACCCTGTTTTGCTATATCCAGAGAGAATAATAATATTTGATATATTTAAAATATCTCTCCCTTCCCTTTACAAAAAATGGGATTAGTAATCAACAGATTCATCTCTTTTTTTGGTGTTATTTCTATTTGGTGTGTGTAATGAGTTTTGTATGTTTACTGCCCTTCCTTGAATGCAGTTGAATTATTCCGCAAGTATCCTATTGAAGCCTCAAGGGAGACCTCAGTTCTCCTGTGCTAGGATGAGCTGCGTGTGCTCATGCACGCACAGCTCCTTTCTTCCTCTTCCCTCTCCATCCCCTTTATGACTTTGTAGAAGCCAAAATGGGCCTTGCCAACATCTGGCTCACCTTCCTGGGCTTTGCATTTTTCTATTAGTGAAAGGCAGCTGACAGGGGAAGACCTTCCTCCCTCATCAAACTGCATTCTTCAGCATTCAGCCATAATAGCCACCCTCTCCCCAACTTCGACAGCAGTTTTCTCAGAATGTTTAGGGCTATTACAATAGGCTGCCACTGGAGAGTCTGAATGGGGAGCTCATTAGCTTTGTAAGCCGGCATATGTCCAAAGAGAGTTTATGTGTAATCCCAACAATTTTCTTTTGTTTTTTCTTTATGTTGTACTATCTTTGGCCGAGGTTGATTATGATGGAATCATTAACTCACGCAGAACTGGAAATAACCCTATAGGGAATCATCCCAGCCCAGGCCCCAGGGAAGAGAGACATAATAGTTTCTCTCTCTCTCCAAAGACTCTGATTCTAATTAATGATAGTCTCGATGCTGTTTTTAGAGGTTCTTCTTACTTCACTAAAACATCAGCTTTTTCAGAGGAAAAGAGCTACTTAAAACCTTCCTCATGAATTTAAGTTCCTATTCTTACTTTCCAGCTTCCCACTGAATTTTGGTCTAGTCCATGATCTGTGGGTTATCATCAGAAAGCCTAAGGGTACTACACCTCTCTTATTCTCCTTGACTTTTTTGAAATATTTCTTTCTATATATAATAATTCTATGTTCAGAATATCCCATGTAAGATTTTATTATCCAGCCTTAGATTTTATTTTCCTAGAGTTAAGAATTTAAATAACTTAAAAGTCCTCTAGTTTAAAAGCCACAGCAAGTGCCTGGCATATAGTAAGTGCTCAATAAATGGAAATCCCCTCTTTCTTTCTACTGGGGCTCTAACATGTCATTATTCTATCATTTGAATTAAATTATTAGTGTGAAACCCTATGGACATTTAAAGGGTCCAAATACAACGAGCAAACCATGTCAGGGTCACTCAGACATTAAACTGAAAGACTTGGCTTCAGAAAGAAGAAAACTATTTAAATGTTGACTTGCAATCATACCCTGGTGCAAATTCCATTATTTCTATGACTCCCGCTACCATTTCTGTGATGTCTATCATATCACCGACAATAACTAAATATATAACTAAATATACTTACCATGAGCCATGCATACTGCCATGTGTACTCAATGGGCATCTTGTCATTTGTTTCTCCAACAATCCCTATTAACTCTACTTTAAAAGTGAGAAAAATTAAGCTTGGTAAGATGCAACAAATGGATCAAGTTCACAAGGTAGAAGGTAATGAAGCCAGGATTTAAACATAAATAATCTAACTGCAGGATCCATAAACATAAACGGTCTGCCTCATCTCACAGGTCACCTGTCACTCTCTCCTTGGCCTCCCTCCTTACTCCTCTTCTTGATCTAAATACCAGTCAGTCAGTCATTATGCCAGACTTTAAATTAGAATGAATTGTGGGAGTGAAAGAGAAGGTGATGACAATAGAAAATTCGTGGAAGTTTGTATTGATTAGTAGTAGAAGGGCTAAGTGGTTTTTCAAAGATGTTTGAGGCAAGATCCTGCAGAGTTGAATACCATTTCTCACTTCCACGGGCCATCTTCATTTGCTAGTCACTTGATAAGTTTTATGGTCATAAAACAGTGAGCAAAGCTGTATTTTCATCCTCAAGGATTGTATGGTATAGCAGTAAAAATACACAGGTACATGATTATAATTCAGAAATACTTGCTATTCCTGGGTATATAGTGATTTGGGAACATAGAGAGGTCCACCGAGTTAAATATTAAGAGTCATAGGAAATTTTCCCAGGGAGATTAAATCTAGGCTGATGATGAGGACAATTGTGAGGTAGGCAGTCTAAAGAGGACGTTGAAAACTGAGAGATCAGTTCAGAAAAAAGGAATACTCTAGGTAATGTCTCTGAGCATTTCTCCATTCTCAAAGTGAAAGTGGTCATCTATAAAATGAGGTCAAGAAAGGAAATGTCTAATGTCCCTAAGGCAAAGCTCATAGTATACTCTAGCGGATTGTAGGTGCTCTGCAAATGTCACTGTCTCTTTCTTGTAATAATGACCAATAAACTGGTTCCTGAGGGCTGGGGATTTTTTTTTTTAATTTTTTATTTTTTGGTAACTTACAGTAGAATTGGGGGAGGCTTATTCTAGTTAGCTATTGCTATGTAATAAAGCACCCCAAATATTGTAGGATAAGACATCAACTATTTTATTATACTCATGGATTCTATAGTTTGAAAATTCAGCCATGTACTTGTACAAATATATAAATTGAGTTGATTGTTGGCTAAAATAAAATGCAGTGGCAGCATGGAGACATGTGAGTTTCAGTCTCAGCTCTACTGTTTACTAGCTACAGCATCTTGGGATGTAGAATCATATTTTCTATAAGCCTCTGCTTTGTCAACTGTAAAATGGGAATAAGGAGAGTAACAAACGTTGCATGGTCATTTTAAAAATTAAACAAGCTATAAGTTAGTTACATAAATCCCTTGGCACAGTGCCTGGCAAATAGTAAGAGATCAGTGAATATTAGCTATTGTTATTTTCTTAAAAATCATCTAGAGTTCTGGGTGTTGTGGCTCATGCCTTTAATCCCAGCACTTTGGGAGGCCAAGGCAGGCAAATCACTTGAGCTCAGAAGTTAGAGACCAGCCTGGACAACATGGTGAAACCCGTCTCTACAAAAAATGCAAAAATTACCTGTTTGTGGTGGCATATGTCTGTAGTCCCAGCTACTCAGGAGGATCGCTTGAGCCAGGGAGGTCAAGGCTGCATTCAGCTGACATAGTGTCACTGCACTCCAACCTGGGCACCAGGGCAAGACCCTGTCTCAAAAAAAAAAAAAAAAAAAAGGTCAACCAGAGTGTAGTAGGGGTAGCTGGCATCTGCCCCGTGGGGTCTGGGCTTTCAGCTGGTAAGCGTTGAATGGCTGGTGGCTAAAATCACCTGGAGGCTTCTTTGCTTGCATGTATGGGTGTGGACAGGGATGTCTCCAAGTTTTGGCTCAGCTCTAACAGTCGACCAGAGGAACATATATGGAGGCCTCATTATAGTGTCTTGGGCTATTCAGGGAATGACAGCTGCGTTCCAAGAGAACGTGTTCCAAAAGGGAGCATGCAGGAAACATATGAGATGGAGACTAATTTGTGGCCAAGTTTGGGAATTAAAATCTGTTAGAAGACCAACCTAGAAATAATGTTTCTTTCACTGAATAAGGGCACAAAGTCTGAATAGTCTTATGTTGCCTAGTCCTGTATATTTACACAAACACAGACTTAGCCACCACACTAAAGATCTTGAGAGTAAGATGGGTGTCTAGGTCATCATTGCACTTTTAGTGCGTATTACAATGGCTGGCACATAACAGGTGTTCTAAAAAATTCATTCAATCTCTATAGAAGGAATGTCTAATAGCGAATACATGTGCAAAAGGCGTAATATATATCTTGCAAAGATATTCTGAAACAAAACAAAAAACTAACCCAGATGGCCAATATGAGTGTAGTTTTTCTCTCTAGAAAGAGTCACTAATGGTGACATTTCAAATATTATAACATGAGGGTAGAAAAAGCAAGACTTTCTCAATATTCTTTTACCTCCAGATTCTATCATTTTTCCAAGCAGGGCCTACCACTCTGGTACAGAAAAGCAATATAATTTCCATTGAAACAATTAGATACTTTTCTCTTGGTTTATGCTGTTTCTTTGTCTAATTAAATAATTAAGAATGTAGAGCCCATGACTGGAAACCATTTTGACAATGACTTATTGTGTGTCCTTGAACCCATCATATACCTTTGACATCAGCTGTCTCACCACTGAGCACCATTTATAGCCAGAAGACATGGCAGCAAATGAGCAAAAGTTTGTCCAAAGTGACAACACAGGGAATATTACAAAAATAATGTATGATCATCCTAAATATTTTCTCCTTCTGCCTAAACACCCCCTTGACCATAAGTCAAGTCTCCCTGGAAGATGCATTTACTCTCATAGACAGTTAGAATATATGTAGTAATTTGTGCCTTCAGTGCATAGCAGCTGGGAGAATTTGGCACCAGTAACTTTTTTTATTTGCTAATATCATTTGGCTTTATCCTCAAATGAAATTTAAAATGAGACAGTTTGGCAATCCACATTAGTACCATCTAGCAATAGTCCCATGTTGATTTCACTGTAGTTTGATAATTTACAGACTCATTGGGCTGAAAGGGACTTGGCTCACTTATCTAATTCGACGGTTTCTAAATCTGGCTGAACATCAACATTTAATGGGGACCTTTAAAAAATACAGATTCCTGGGCACAAAGCCCTACTGATCAGCAGGTGAGAATCTGCACAAGTGGAACCTAGAAATTTTAAACTTCACAAAGCTTTGCAAATGATTCTGACAAGCTAAGATAGGAAATCAGTACTTTAATTTACATCTTATCTTCAGCTGAAGCCCTGAAGTGTAGTTTTGTTTGCTTGTTTGTGTCATTTGTTCGAATGTTTGTTCATTCATTCATCCATTCATGTTAGTAAAGAATATCATTTTTTTTTAAAACGCTTCGATTCTCCACTGGTAATTTTCAGACTTCTTATGGGTGAGTGGCCAGGATGTGCGGCCAGGATGTGCTGTGATAAATTTTATAGAGAAGAGGATAAAAGAGGTTCTTCAAAGCACGGGTGCTTCCAGTAGCTTATCCTCAGCAGCATTTTCTCTTCAGTAAATCCTGGACAGTGAGGTCATCCTCCCTTCCTTCTAACTCTCTTTGATTTAGTTCTAAATTTGCTGATTCCCACTGGACTTTGGTGCTTCCCCTAAAGCAAGGATTGCATCAAACTTTGTTAATGTCCATAATCTCTTAACATCATCACTTTTTACTGTCTCAGACATCATAGATTAAAAGAAAATGTGTAAGATTACAATATATTCCTATTTAAAACTTTTCAAAGATTTCTCATTTAATGAAGAAAATTCAGACTTCTGACCATGTTCTTGTGCCCCTGCATGACCCTGCTCTTGTTGGCCTTTTTGACTGCATTGTGTCCCATTTTTTCTTGTTCTCTAGCTTCAAAACCCCTGTCCTGTTTTGTGAACATAAAGCTTCCTGCCTCTGGACTTTCACTTTTTTTTTCCCTATCTTGGGTATTTTTCTAATGGATATCTTATTCTAATATTCAGATCTTGCTTAATTGTCACCTCTTCAGAGACAACTTCCCTGACCAATCTATTTTATGTCTTCCTCCATACCTGATTACTCTCTCTTTTATCTCCCAATATATTTTCTTTGCAGCAATAATAAAAAGCTGTTATGGTCTGGTTGTTAATGAATTCATTGTCTATGCTCTGTCATCTTATTAGAATGTATACGCTCCTGAAGTGCAGAGATTTTGCACCTCTTCTCTAAGATAGAATTTCTGGCTCTCAGAAGAGTGCCTGACACAAACCAGCATTCAGTATGTATTTGTTGAATGAGTACTTTAGAGTTTCAGATTTCCCCGCTGGTTAGACTATGCTGAAGTTAGAAGTAGCTTCTTGTCCAACTTGCAGTGTCATAAGAAACTATTCTCTTGGTACATCTGGTCCACCTAAGAGTTATAATAATTATTCTTAGTCATACTGGCTTATAAATTACTAATATCCTCTTACTAACTAACTTGAATACTTTTTTCCATAACATAAGGACACATTCTTTCCAAACTGGCTTCAAAAAAAAAAAAATCCAGTATCGCTCTTAGAGTGTATTGGCAATAACAGTATTAGTAAATAATAATGAACATCTGAGTCACTACAGCAATTGGATAAACCACCCAAAGAAGATGTATTATCATTTCATTATTTGTACACAGCAAACATATGTTCTTATTAACTACCAAGTCTGTTTGCATTAAGAAAGTTTTTAACCTTTTCATACAGAAGTTTATACAATTCTAAACTTGAAGCATGACAGTGTAGAAAAAGTACTGGGAGAAATTGTAACTTGGAGTAATTATTTCACTCTTTTCTATGATCTTGGAAATGTCATGTCCCATATCTGAACCTAAATTTTGTCCTCAATAAAATAGTGATAAAGCCTAGCCCATGGAGTTATTGTGACATTCAACATCCAAGTATAATTCTGTACATGCATATATTTTATCAGAGCCAAAACCTTATCCAAACGTAAAGGAATATTATATGAATTGAAATTGCTAGTCATCCATTTAAGGGGACTTATTGGATATCTAGTATGTGTAAGAGAAAAAAAAATAGACACAGTCTATGTCCTCATGAAGCATTTAATCTAAGTGAGAACAATGTTAGTTATAGGTAAATATATCATTATTTTTGATAAGTGTTAAGGTTATCAAGGAGATATAATACTAATTTATTTATCAATACATAATAGATTACTCTAGTTATAAAACTGATATTGTCCTAGGACAATCCTCTATTATGCCAACATTAATCTATTACATTTCTCATTCTCTGAGGAAAAGAAAAGAAGTGGGAGACATTTCAATAATGGAATAGTGTTGTGCACTGACAATAGTCTAATATGTTAGAGTTGTTCCCAAGTCCAGATTAACACAGTTCATGGACAACTGGAAAGCAAAGGAATTTTCTTAGAGAAAATGTATGTATCAACTTCCAGTTCCATCTACATTCTGACCTTGGAATTTTACCCTTCTTAATTTTCACTCCCAGTTTTACCTTAATAGTGCCTATCTTCTGAAGACTCTCATATTCCTTTACTTCTCAATTTCCTTATCATTACAGTAGTCTTGACCATTTATCAATGTCATCAAAATATTCTTCTAATATTCATGTCTGTGTTTCTAGCATTTCCTTTTCCAATTTAGATAATATCAGCTCTTAAGGATCATTTTGTCTGTAACAATTTAAGGTATATAAGTCATAAAATTGGAAATTTGATTCTATGATACTCAACAAAAAGGCAAAAATGTCTACACACAATGAAAAGAGGATAAATTGAGAAATTATTCAGAGCATGCAATACAGAGAAAGGCTAACTTTGTTAATATGCAAAGAGCTCTTGAAAATCAATAAGAAAAAGACAAATGACCTAATAAAAAATGGGCAAGGAAGATGAACAGGCAGTCCACAAAAAGAATTATCCAAATGGCCAATAAACATGAAAAAGAGTGCAATCTCAGACATAGTTAAGGAAAAGCACATTAAAATTTTAATGAGATGCTGTTTGTCACCTACAGAATGGTATAGATTAGAGTTTTAGAATACTACATATTGCCAGTGGTTGAGAAATCCAGATCTTGCATAACTGTAAAAAAAAAAAAAAGTCAATTTTGTTCTATCAGAACTTTAAAAATGCATCTCTTTCAAAGAGTAGCTCCATTTTTTTAGATTATACCCCACAGATATATTCATACTTATTTATTTCTGAAAGTATTTACAGCTTTTTATGTGATTTCAAGATATAAAATTATAAAGATCATTGATGCTCATGAATAGAAAATTGGTTAAATAAATTTGAGAAAGTGCCCAACAAATAGCACACTGTTTCCCTGCCTGAATTCAGAATCAGTTGAGAAAAAAGACAAAGGGAAGCACACGTGGAGACAAAAATATCCTTGTTTAAAAATTCAATAAAGGCCATGTTAAAGAATGTGGCTTATATATGTAGGCAAATTGGTTCCCTAAAATACCTATGGCTGGCTTAGACCATTACAGCATTTCCCACAGGGCAGAACTTGCTCCTGTAGAGAGTGCACTCCTATAGGAGTGTATGCTCCTGAGGTCAGCACTCTCTAAAGAGTCAAAAGGAAGAAGCTAAGATAAGCATGCCCAGTTCATTCTCCCTGCATTGACCGGTCCTATAAATCACTGATTCCAGAGTATGTGGACTAGACAAGGGAGCAGAAGGAAGCCAGACAGTTCTACTAACTGAAATCCATATCAAGGTATACATGGATCTACCTTGTGGAAAAAGCACTGGGGGAAATTGTGACTTGGAGTAATTATTTCACTCTCTTCTATGATCTTGGAAATGGCATGTCTTATATCTGAAAATCAGGACTGGGATCAAAGCTTTGCCCCTCGCCTGAAATGCAGGTGGCAACAAATATGTGCTCAAAAGAAAGAACTACAAGAAATATGATTAAATATGAAAGACAAAGTGAGTGCAATAAGTAGTCTCATTTCGTTATAAGCCATCTAAGCACACTAAGCATACCGGACTAACTCAGATCCTTCTGAAGAGAGGAAGTAACTCCTATTAATTGAATTTGTGCAAGTGAACAGGATCAAGGACTTGGAGCAAGTGTTACTGTTTATTTTATAACCTCTGAATTCTTTAGCATTGTTTTTATTGTGTGAACATATTATTTTAATAATAATGATAAAAACAAAACAAATTTAAAACATTTATCTCTACCTGATTGTTGCTACAGAATGAAAAGAAAAAAGCAAATTCATTTTTTTACTCACTTGTTCCAAATATCTCTTCCAACTTTGTCTCCAGCTAGCACCAAGATGTGAAGCCCGAATACCATGAAATATTTACATTATCCTAGCTAAGCTTATTTAGTCAGTTGAAAAAAACCCATCAACTCTGTCAATAAACTGCCTGTCTAAGGAGTCATACTCCTATGCCACTGCTAGGCAAGAAGATTGATAGACCATTTCTCAAAGATGACATAGCTGTATCTCTCAACAACTTTAAAAATGCCTTTTTTACCTGGCAATTCTAGTTTTGGGATTTATTATAAAGCAATCATCATGGATGGGAGTAAATACTTGGTTTCTAGAGGGTTAATTTAGAATATTCTTTTTAATCATAACGCCTTTGGGAGCTAGGTGGCTTTCCCAGTATGATAAGACATGGTCTCTGCCATCAGAGACTTTATACCTTGAACAGAAGTCACACATACAGCAAGAAGGTCTAAAAACCTGTGGAGGAACAGTCTAGGGAGGGAAGAAATGACAACAGGGAAACACGGGAAGGCTTCCTGGAATAGATGGTTAATACTAAACATCCACTGTTAGGAAATTTGCTAAATAAGGTATGAAACATCCTTACAGGTATGAGACAATAAAAGAAACTTTGTAGTCATCAAAATGATAGAGAAGCATGTGTAATGGCCCAAAAAGATGCCCACGACACATTTTTTTTTTTCTTTTTTTGAGATGGAGCCTTGCTCTGTTGGCCAGGCTGGAAGTGCAGTGGCACAATTTCTGCTCACTGCAACCTCCGTCTCCCGGGTTCAAGCGATTCTCCTGCCTCAGCCTCCTGAGTAGCCGGGATTACAGGCATGTGCCACCACACCCGGCTAATTTTTGTATTTTTCGTAGAGATGGTGTTTAACCATGTTGGCCAGGCTGGTCTCGAACTCCTGACGTCAGGTGATCTGCCTGCCTCAGCCTCCCAAAGTGCTGGGATTACAGGCATGAGCCACTGCACCCTGCCCACATTCTTAAGTGGAAAATACATAGGTACAAAACATTATGTAAAATATGCACCTATTTTTGTAAATAAAATCTGAACAGCAAAGGTATAGAAGAGCACACACTAAAATATCAAAGGCAGTTATCTCCCTGTATGATGATATAATGACCTATTTTTCATTTACTTTTGTTTTTCTACATATCTATATTTTCTCAAATTTCCCTAATAAACATATTACTCATGAACTAAAGGAAATTAACTATTTTTAATGAAAAAAAGTAGCAGAAGAATACTATCAATTTCAAGTCCTAGCTAAGGAGTCATCTATTCCAGGAAGCCTTCCTGTGTTTCCATGTTATTATTTCTCCCCTCCCTAGAGTGTTCCTCTGCAGGTTTTTAGACCCTCTTGCTGTATGTGTGACTTCTGTTCAAGGTATAAAGTCTCTGATGGCAGAGACCGTGTCTTATCCTACTGGGAAAGCCACCTAGCTCCCAAGAGCATTGCAAGTTTCCTGTGTACATAATAGCTGTTTGTGACCTGAGTGGAATGACTTCCATTGGGTTTGCCTTTAGAAAAAGAATATAAAATTATTGATGGTGAAACCATAGACGTAGGCCATGCTAGGTAGTAAAATAACCAATTTAAAACATTACTTGGAGTCCGGGCACGGTGGCCCCCGCCGGTAATCCCAGCACTTTGGGAGGCCAAGGCGGGCGGATCACATGGTCAGCAGATCAAGACCATCCTGGCTAACATGGTGAAACCCCGTCTCTACTAAAAATACAAAAAAATTAGCCGGGCGTGGTAGCGGGCACCTGTAGTCCCAGCTACTCGGGAGGCTGAGGCAGGAGAATGGCGTGAATCCGGGAGGCAGAGCTTGCAGTGAGTCGAGATCGCATCACTGCACTCCAGCCTGGGCGACAGAGTGCAAAACTCCATCTCAAAAAAAAAAAAAAACATAAACATAAAAAATAAAAAAAAATAACAACAACAACAACAACAACAAAAAAGCATTACTTGGAAGAATGGTTCATTTTCTGAATGTGATTCTACTTGACTGTGATTCCATTTCAGGAGGTACCTTCCTAAAAGGGTCTCTACACGTTAAACAGAGGCAGTGGTATGGCAGAGCCCATATCAGGTGTTAATAAGGAAACATTTACTATGGAGAAAATTCTGAGTGTTTCACCAATCCAACCCCTGTACAAACTGGAGTTATTAATACAGACTCTGATAATCGAGCACCTGCTTTCATTCTCGCTTTTTGAGGGAATAAAAACTGCAAGGTAAGGCTTGGCAGTTTTGGATCTCTCTAGGACTTCTTAAATTTCTCTCTCCCTCTTCTCCTACCTTTTGAAATCCTAAGCGCTGGTGCTTTATGTTCTGGCTTGTAAATGAAGACTGTTATTATCATTGAGATAGTGTTTTTATGGCATAAATAATGAGCTCAAACAGGGGAAGTGGCGTCCGGTGGAATTACTGCTTGAGCTGAGATGGAAATAATCAATATGTCCTCACTTATAAATCTCATCTGCATGTTAACTCCATCCTGCTGGCTGTCTCCCTACAGATTCATTTCACAGGAGGCCCAATAAAACATGTGGGTGGCATTGATCTGTTTTATTCATAGCCATAGATAGAAATGCATCATTTGAAATTAATAGAAGGGCTTGTGTTTATAACCCAACTCAGACTAAGTAGCCTGCAATGCAGACCATTAAGAGAGGACTCATCCACCCAGAGGAAGAGATGACCATGTGGATTAGGGATCAGGGAACCATGTTTAAAATCCTCTGTGATGTCATGCCTATTCTCACTCACCCTGCTTCAGGGTTTTGCAACCTGAATGCTACCATTACTCATTAGAACAATTGCTTAAAACAGCCCAAATTGCTATGATCAGTTTTTAGATATCTTTCTCAAATTCTGTCTGCCTTTTTTGTCCCCTTCTACCCTGTGCAAAATGAACACTAAGATGTAATCTCATAGAAATGGAAAGGAAACTTAGAAACCATCTATTTCAATCTTGCTCCTAATTGTTATATATGTCCTATATCACAATGGTCAACTAGTCTGATTGAATATCTCTAGAGACAGAAAATTCACTATTTTATAACACAGCCCCATATGAAAAAGAGTTTAGAGAGCTTTGATTTTTTGAAAGTTCTAGTAAAAGTCATCCCCTTTGGTATATTAAGGGAGGTAGTTCTATTCCCTGGAATATTCCCGGAGTGCCCCATAACATTCCTTGTATAATATCATTTTAATGGCCTTGAATGGACTGAATGATAGCAGTTTCCACTTAGCTCTTTAGTTCATCATATAATATTCTATATTCTTCATGTGTTTAATTAGTTTCAGTTTTTATAACACATCATGTCTCCTCCTGACTAGAACCAACCCCTTTGCTATTTGCATGGCTAACACATACCCATTCTTCTGACCTTACATCAAATGTCCTGTCTGCTGGAGAGATTTTCCTGGTCACCATAAACTTAGATCAAAACCCTCTGTTATATATCTTAATCCTACCAAATGTCTTCTTGTATAGCTCATATTGCATTTTTGATTAAATGTTTTACTTTGAGATAATTGTAAATTCACATGCAGTTATAAGAAATAATACAGTGAGATCTTGTGTACCCTTTACCCAGATTCCCCAGACTCCCCCAATCGTAATCTCTGGCAGAACCATAATACAATAGTACAGCTGGGATATTGACATTGATACACTTCATCAATCTTATTTATATTTCCTGAATGTTACTTACATATGTTTGTATGTGTTTATTTCTATGCACTTTTATCCCATATGTAGGTTCATGTGTCTAATACCACAATCAAGACACAAAATAATGTATCACTATAAGTGGTTGCCCTTTTATAGTCACATCTACTTCCCTCTCCTCGTGCCTACCCTGATTCCTTCACCTAACCCCTAGCAACTACTAGTGTGTTCTCCATTTTAATTACTTTGTCATTTTAACATGTTATGTAAATAGAACCATTCTTTATGTAACCACTTGGGATTGACTTTTTTTCCCTCTGAATAATTCCTCCTTAGAGATTAATGCCAGATTTTGTCTGTATCAATTGCTTTTTGTTTTTTTTATTGTATCCCACAGTATGGATGTACCACAGTTTGTTTAACCATTCGTCACCAGGGAACAATGTCTGAATTTGTGTGTTTTCTCCCAGTTTTTGAAGATTAAAAATAAAGCATCTATGAACATTTATGTCTGAACAAATATTTTCATTGATCTGGAGAAAATGTCCAGAAAAACAGTTGCTGGTCTGTATTACCATTGTTTTTGATAATTATATGTTTGAGCTGTTGAATTCACTTAGAATTATATTCCTCACTTGGCTGTAGGTGAAGTGACAGCTAAAGACTAAATCTGTATCTTTGGCACCTAGTATAATGCTAGACACCTAATTGTTATTAAATGAATGCAGTGCATGTAGGTTTATTTTTTTAATACTCTCCCAACTCGTATGGGGGCTTGATCTTGAGCTTCTCAGCCGCACCAGACACACTAGATTTCTCTAGTTGCAGCTTTCTTTACTGGAGACTATGAATGTTCTGAGATTTTGCCGCTAAGAATTCAGAAGGAGGAAGACTCGTCCATCTGACTCCTACAATCCTCTTCTTCCAGGTCATTTATCTTCTCTCTTTGGTCTCCTGCTGAAATAATGGCTCTTGGGTCCTCTTGATTCTAGAGAATTCACTCTGCAGAATTTGAAGAGGAAGGGAAAATATTAATAAAAAGAAATACCAGAGACTCAATTTTGATAATAGTAACCTTTTTATCTGTAAGCTGGTGGAATGTGACCGGAAAGATCTAACAGTGAACAAAGACATGAAAAAAAATTTTAAAAACAAAAATGTGTTTTCTCAGTTTGTTTTCTGTGCTCCTCTCAAATGAAAGATTTCTAAAGGTAGGCTTTCCAGAGAAGCCCACTACCTTGGAGGGCCTGGGTTTCTTTTTGTAACTTTGTTTTACCCTAGTTGGGTAAATCCACCTCCCAGACTTCAGTTGCACAGTAAAATAAATGATGATAATAGTTCCTAAAAAGGTCATATGAAATAAGGCATGGGAAGATAATTGTGCAACCATTAAACACTGTGTAAATGTGTATGTCCATCTTTGCCCATTAGATACTGAAACTGGGCACCTACAGCACCTTTATTCCAATTCAGTTCAGCAGATTTGATCTGAGCATCTACCATATTTTAGGCATTAAAGATACTTGTGTGTGTGTTGGGGAGTGGAATGGGGGTTGGTATAAAAGTACAGGCCCTGTACTATCCTGCTACCATAGAAGGAAATAATTGTAATATTATAATACTAGATGGAAATAGAAGTCCAATAGAAAACCAGAGGAGGGGCAATTTGAGAAGAATTAGGGAAGGCTCTGGTCATAAGGAAAGACTCAGAAGAGGCAACATTTGATGGGTTTGAGAAGAGGTAGAATATGGACATCTTGAATGGAGAAAGGGGATTCAAGAAAAGTGATGTCAGAAGATCAAAGGCATGGAAAATGAAAAGGAATTAAGAATAAATTGAATCTTACAAGGGTATAATGAGTAGATAGGAGTAATTGGGTACATGTATGGAATGGTAAGATTGGATCACATTATGAAGGGCCAATATATTTAGATGTAAAATTTTGGCCTTTAATCTGTTGTCAAAAAGAACAATGGAAGATTTCTGAACAAGGACACCACATAAGAAATTGTGCTGAGGAAGGTGATTATAACAGAAGAAAGGACTTGAGAAAAAGAAACTAGATGAACGCATATTGGCCAATGAGCAAAAAAGAGCATAAGTCAGCAAGAACAGAGAATTGGGGCAGCTGAAAAAAGCCAGGGCACTACCAGGAGAGTAGATGATAGTCACAAGGAGAGGAAAAGGGTTGAGGCAGGAAAGTTAAGCAGGGACACTCTACAAAGTGCCTAATAGATAAAATGAGGTTAGGAGCATAAACTCCACAGACAGACCTACCTCAGTTTAAATTCTCATTTTTCTACTTACTTGAGGTATGACCTTAGGCAAGTGGGATATTCTCTCTGTGCCTCAGTGTCCTTATCCGTAAAATATGATCGATGATATAGACCATAAAATAGATCCGTTTTTCGTGTTAAATAACATGATAAATATGAACATCATCAAAGCATATCATAAAAAGTTCAATAGATGTTAGCTATGTTATTATTGATCTTATTTTATTCTAATTATTTTCCAGGAACTTGAATTCTATCTTGTGTGCCAAGAGACACGTGATGAGTATTGTATTTTAGAAATATCATCTTATGTATCATGTAGAGAATAGATTTGAGAGGATTGAGACTCACAGCAAAGAGACCAGTTAGGAGATTTTTGCAATAACCCAGGTAAGAGATAGTGAAAACCTGGATTATAGGAGGTGTCTTATAACTAAACCTGAGGGCTTGCTCACTGCATTAACCCCAATTCTTGAAAATATACCTGCACATGGAAGGTTCTCAAAATATCTGATGAATGAAAAAAAAAGTCTGAAAAATGTTCAAGGAATAAACTTTTAAAATTCACATATAAGGCCTGGTGAGGTAAGGCACACTACCTGTAATTACAGCACTTTGGGAGCCTACAACTGGAAGGTTGCATGAGCCCCAAGTTGTAGTGAGTTATGATTGCACCACTGCACTTCAGTCTGGGTGGCAGAGCGAGACCTTGTCTCTAAATAAATAAGTAAATAAATTTGAAATATAATATGCACCCAGACATGTTCATTTACTCCAAATATATTGTTTCATGAATTTTCACAAACTGAAAAAAACCCATGCAACCATTTCCCAGATCAAGAGACAGAAAATTATCTCCACCCGCCAAATCTCTTTTAAAAATTCTCTGGCTGAGGCCAGGCGTGGTGGCTCACGCCTGTAATCCCAGCACTTTGGGAGGCCAAGGCGGGTGGATCACGATGTCAGGAGATCAAGACCATCCTGGCTAACACGGTGAAAACCCGTCTCCACTAAAAATACAAAAACTTAGCCGAGTGTGGTGGCGGGTGCTTGTAGTCCCAGCTACTAGGGAGGATGAGGCAGGAGAATAGCGTGAACCCGGGAAGCGGAGCTTTCAGTGAGCTGAGATCGTGCCACTGCACTCCAGCCTGGGCAACAGAGTGATACTCAGTCTCAAAAAGAATTCTCTGGCTGTCACTATCACCCCACAAAGAAAACACTGTTCTGGCTTCTAAGAAGAGGCATTAGCCTATTTTTGTTTGTTTAATTGTTCGTTTTTTACTTTAGTTTACATAAATGGAGGCATATAAAAGTGGGTATTCCTTTGTGTCTATTCGATTTGTTTTGCTCAATATGATATCCAAGGAATTCACTTAAACTTTTGTGTGAATCTTTCATTCTCATTGCTGTATATTATTTTTTTCTGTTAATTAAATTATGTTGATGATGGCCACTTGGTCAGTTTCCTATTTGGGACTGTGATTATTCATATTCATAAGAACATTCTAGGTTATGTCTAATGACAAGCTTAATTATGAATGTATTTCTGATGTGTGTGTACCCAAGATCCAGTTGCTGGATCACAGGTAATGCATATACTCAGTTTCGGTAGATACTAGCAGTATCCTGCAGTCTCCTAAATTGTGTGTTCTATTTTGTACTCCCACTGGCAGGATATGAGTATTTTAATTGTTCCACATCCAAACACTTGATATTTTCCGTATCACCAACACTTGATATTTTCCGTCTTTTTTTTTTGAGTTTTTCTGGTGATAATGATGCCGTATGATTTTAATTTGCATTTCCGTGATTATCAATGAACTTAATCTTTTTTCTTATATATATATGTATATATATAGTCTTATATATATAGTCTACATATAGTCAATATATAGTCTGTATATTATATATAGTCTATATATATAGTCAACAAACTAGTTTATATATAGTCTATATATAGTCAATAAATAAGACTATATATAGTCAATAAACAAGAAATATATTATATATAGTCTATATATGGATATATATGCTCTCTCTATATATATATACTCTATATATAGTCAATAAACTAGTTTATATATAGTCTATATATAGTCAATAAACAAGACTATATATATAGTCAATAAACAAGATATATACATATATATATAGTCTCTCTCTCTGTCTCTCTCTCTCTCTCTCTCTCTCTCTCTATATATATATATATATATATATATATACGTAAGGTACCAGTTCAAGTTTTTTCCCATTTATATATTGTTTGGTCTGTCTCTCTCTTTTTAAAAAAAATTATTTGTAGATGTTCTATGTATTTGTAGGATACTGTGAAGAATCATTTATTAATAATATGCATAACAAATGCCTTCTTCCACATTAACATGAAGTTTGCTTTACCATAATGCTATCTTTTGGAAAACCAAAGATACTTAATTTTACGATGGTTTAATATACCTTTTCTTCTGATTGTTATTTTATCTTACTGTTTAAAAATCTTTGCCTATGCCAGGGCTTAAAAAAATTCTCCTATGATTTTCTTGAAATTTTTGTTGTTCCTTTTTTACATTTAGGTCAGCAATCCTTCTGGAATTTAATTTATGGTATGGTAAAAGGTAGGAGCTCAACATTTTTTTTCTATTAATATATCCACCTTACCCTTCACCCTTTATTAATAAGGTCATATTTCCCTCAACACTGTATTGCCACTAATGTAGCAAATTAGGTAACCATATTTGTAAAATTATATCCTCTTCTATTGGTCAATTTATCTAAAAATTATCGTTGTTTTACACATTTGAGGAAACGGAGTCTTTGGAAAGGGACAATGGTGGTGTCTGTTAGTTTTTCCAGGGTTCTTCACTTTGTAGCCAGCTCTAAAGGTTAGCTTTGAACACAATTGCAGACAGCTGCAACTTCTGTTATTTTAACATTCTTGGAATGAGATCTGTTCGAAAGCTCCATGCAAATGGCTGTAATTTCATTTGCCAAATGTGTGAAAAATATGCATCTTCACATTTTTCTGATAACACATAGGTTAGCTTTACATTTTTCCATGCATCATTAGACATAATGTGTTTGTTCTGATGCTTCTTAGAAACCAAAACTCCGCCTGGTCACAGAGAATAACGGTCAAGGTGGTTGTACTTCCAGAGGTCAGCGTGCCAATTTCAGTGCCATCCTGGTAGCAGATATTTGAACACTCTGTACCTCACTTTCCTCAAAGTAAAAAGAAGCTAATAAAGAACAAATTTATTATTATCTACAACAAAACTAATTAAAGAACCTATCAATAATTCTCTGAAATAATTATTACAATTGTAAAATGAAAAAAAAGTGACACCACATTAGATCATTAAAAACTTCTTTGCATAAAGATATTATTCTTGTGTGATGCTTCCCTCCTAGGTTATATTTTGTCCTGCATCCATAAAGCATTTAACTAAAGGTGATATGCTGTTAAAGAGTAGCAAATAGTACGATACAGAGAAATTGACAACTGCCTTCAGTTCTTCCTTTAATTTCACAGAAATTCATTCCAAATTTTCTAAACACAGCCTCCCTGGAATCTGTCACATACAGATTTACCCTGGCTTCAGGCTGCTTTCCTGTGGTGTGTGTACCAAGCTTGAATACATGATTAAAATAATTATTTTTTCATTGAGTGTTTTATTCCATCATTGATGTGTTTGCTTCTCTCTCCCTAGAGTCACTTTTTTTAGTTAGGAAAGTGAAATTTTGCTAATGTATTACCAGGGGGAAAAAGACAGGAGATTCCATATGGGGAAATAGCCTCTGTTCTTTCCCCATCACAATTCATCTTACTATCAAAATCTGAACTTCCTGAAGCATAGCTCTTAGCATTTAATTGAGCAGGGAGCTGTAATCTCTCTCTCTCTTCCCTCCTTTCTAATTTTTATTTTAAGTTAATTAGAGATTCAAGGGGAGTTGCAAAAACATAGAATCTCAAGAACCGTTTACCTAGCTTCCCCAGTGGTGACACCTTATATAAATCTAGTACTATATCAAAACCAGTAAATCATAGTGGGTACAATACTGGTAATTAGACTTCAGACTTCATGCAGTTTTCACCAGTTTTTATGCACTCATGTGTTTGTGTTTATGCAGGTGTGTGATTTAGTCCTTTGCTAAATGTATGTAACCACCACTACAATCAACACTCTACAGTTCCATCATTACAAAGAAACTCCCTTGTGCTGCCCTTTATTGTGGTTTTCACACTAGGTGTGATATCTCTTTTGAGTCTGCAGAATAAAGCTCAAACTTCTAAGTCAAAGCCCTATGATATGGTTTGGATGTTTGTCCGCTCCAAATCTCATGTTGAAATGTGATTCCCAGTGTTGGAGGTGGGGTCTGGTGGGAGGTGATTGGATCATGGAGGTGGATCCCTCATGAATGGTTTATCACCCTTCCCTTGGTAGTGAGTGAGTTCTTGCTCACTTTGTTCATGCAAAAGCTGGATGTTTAACAGTGTCTGGGACCTCCTCCTTCTTTCTCTTGCTCCTGCTCTTGCAGTCTCCTCATGTGACATCCTGACTCTCTTTTGCCTTCTGCTATGATTGGGACCTTCCTGAGGCCTCAGCAGAAGCAGATGCCAGCACTGTGCTTCCTATACAGCCTGCAGAACCCTGAGCCAATTAAATCTCTTTTTTAAAAAGTAAATTACCCAGCTTCAGATATTCTTTATGGCAATGCAAAAATGAACGAATACGCCCATCAAAAGGGAGGATTTATTTTGAGTGGACAGTGCCTAAGGTATTCATTAGGTGATGGTTTACCTATGGGCAGAGCCATTGAGAGTTCAAAGATTAATTCCCATTGTTAAGCCCCTCCTCAGCTTGATCAAGTGAGATCAATTGATGTAGGTAAATTTTGGCAGAGCACTTCTGAACATTCTCATCCTCTCCAGCCTCCATTATCTTCATGCAGGCAGTATGTACCAAATATTTTGTAAGGACCTGGAAGATTTGGATAGGTTTGTTGCTCTCAGATTCCTTTATTTTAATCATTACCTGCAATTGGATAGGTAACGTGACCTCACCACAGAGGCAGTCTTGAATTCAGAGACAGGCATGGACTTCATTTCTCCCTCACAATTTGTTCAAAGCTTTGCAGTGAACATTTTCTGATGCCTTTGTGAATATTAATTGAAAAGCACTGTGTTAGATTTCAACCATTTTTTTCCCACAGATATCGTTCCTTCAGATGAGATCATGAAGAAGTTTTTATCTTGCCTCTACGAAAGAAAAGATGAGTGGTAGGATTATCAACATCTAAATTATCCCATCTAAATTCCTAACATCCACTATGTGCCACTAGGCTCTAGAGACTTAACAGTGAATCAAATAGATACAGTGCCTACCTTCAGAGAACTTACAGTCTAGTAAAAGGATTCTTAAGGACAGCATTCACAATCATCTCAATGTAGCAGTGCCTAGTTCAATGTGTGAAACATAGTAAATATTTGTTATACATTAGGTGGATTCACCAGCAAATGAGTAATTAAATGCCAAGATTGAGAGGCATTAACAAAGGTTTTTTTTATTTTTTCTCTCTAAATTCCATTTTGTAAAGTTTGGAAATTATTGGCAGTTTCATAAGAAAATGGTTTCTTTGGTGTGTAAGATGAAAACTTGAAGCAAAGGCAAGTTTTACAATTTGCAGCTTTACAATCTGCCACCTTTTTTGAGGATTGTATCTAGCTGCATATATTTGGCACTGCTCTCTTCCTCACTCTAATTTACAGTGCAACCAATTCAAATAGAATGCAAAAAGAAGCATTACTAAAAAATAAGTATTATCAATTAGCATACAAAAGTAGATCTGCAGAAGCTCTTTCTGGGTAAGAGGTCCTGAGAGAGCTCAACAACCCATAGGCAGGAACAATGTTAAACATGCAAGTTTATAGCCCCTTTGGGGAACTTGAACAAAGAATATCAGCTCCCCATTGGTGGTCCTAAAGCAAACCAATTTTATTTCTCTGTAAACTCATTTGGAAAACAGCTTGATTTGGAGGGAAAACTCTACGTGTTGTTAAGAGAAAACTGTCACCCATCCAAAACTCTCCAGATTGATCTATAGAATTGACCCTGGCAAGATGTTAATCGTGGGCAGGTCATTTGTTCAAGGTTCACACAGAATGCTCTAGTCAAAACAAATCAGATTTCTTTGTCTTAAGAGAAATGCTTATGCAGTACAACCCTCTAAGTGTGTACTTGCGGCCAAAAGGTGCTTGAGCCACTGACAGTGGATGTGCTATTATAACCATTCCCTTTCTGTGTTATTTTTTACATCATGGCTTGGCATGATGCTATCTCCTCTGGGTGGTATTCACAAGTCCTGGAATCATCATGCAGCCTGTTTTTCTGGGCTATCTCTGTGTATTTTGCACATTACATGACCCTCTTACCTTGGTCTGTGAAGCCCCCTGTGATCAGAACTTCGTCTACAGAACCGGATTCATCTCCCTCCATGCTCCCCTCTTGCATTTTCTATTTCAACCAACTTAAATGAATCATAATTTCCTAAAAACATCTTGCCAGATCATGCTATCTGCCTCGACCTTGACTCATGCTGCTTCTCCTTGAAATGTCCTGCCTCTCCATGTTGAACTAATATACTTTGTGTTTTCAAGCCTCGTTACAAAACTCACCTTCTTTTTTAACTGCTCCTATAGAATTGGCCATTGCCCCTTTTGTGGCCTCCATGATCTGATGGATATAATTTAGTTATTGCATTTAGGTCATCTCTGCTGCAATTTTTAAAACACCTTTGTACCCTCAGTGTCTGCAAAAATGTGTGGCTAACAGCAGGCATCATTGAATGTCTGTGGGATAAAAAAAAAAAAAAGAATGAATGTTGGTTAAGCAGGCAGCAGTTTGAAACCTGTGTTAGCTTTTCAGAGTTGGGAAATTAACATAAATGTGCCAAACCTCAGTTTTCTCATGTGGGAACTGCTGAGTCATAAATGAAAGAAGTGAGATATAAAGGAGGTGGCATATATAGGCATTCAATAATTGCTAGTTCCTTTCCTTATTCCCCTCACCTTGAATTGTGACGACTAAAGCAGAAACTGCATCAAGTAAGGCTAAGTGGCATTACTGACCATGAGGAAATAGAGAACAGTGTCTAAGAAGTACTGAGCCAAACATTGTGTGTGTGTGTGTCTGTGTGGTGTGTGTGTGTGTGTGTGTCTAGAAACAATCATCTACCTATAGGATGGGAAAGAGAAGCAAGTATTGGCTTTCAGAAGAGGTATTTTAGGTTTGGGTAGTCTTCATTTTACTGTTGGTGAATGAAAATGTTCAATTTTTATTTGTTTCTTTCTTTTTTTGTTTTTTTTGTTTTTTGTTTTTTGTTTTTGAGATGGAATTTCAGTCTTGTCATCCAGGCTGGAGTGCAAAGGAGCAATCTCAGTTCACTGCAACCTCTGCCTCCCGGGTTCAAGCAATTCTCCCGCCTCAACCTCTGAGTAGCTGGGACTATATGCACCCACCACCATGCCCGGCTAATTTTTTTTTTTTTTTTTTGTATTTTTAGTAGAGATACGGGTTTCACCATGTTGTTCAGACTGGGCTCGAACTCCTGACCTCAGGTGATCCACCCGCCTCGGCCTCCCAAAGTGCTGGGATTACAGGCGTGAACCACTACGCCCCTAGTTGTTTTCTTGGGCTATAAGAACCCCTAGGCCACACCTTCAGAAAATAATGATACAGCTGTATTTGGGGTATCTGTGAAAGCCAGAATTTGCTTCTGTCCTTGTGCATACCTCCCAACTCAAAGGCTTTGTCCCAGCAGCCATGTTTCAACTGTGAATACACTGAATTGGACCCAACCCAGGGTAAGCTCAATGGCAATCCCCTCAAACCCCATTGTTGGACCTGGGCTAAGACATTCAACTCATTCTGTGCTGGAAGCTTGGAAGAAAAAGACACACTCTGGGGCACTGGAGTGGTACTCTTTTCTGAGTATGCTTAGGGGAGCAAAGAAATCCAATCTGGATTTCACAGACCATTATGTCAATGAGATGTGATTGGGTGTTATGAGAAAGAAAAAAAAAAGGCTCTGCAGTAAAATATGTGTGGTTATCTCTAGTTTAAACAAAATTGAGTTTAACCAGTTTTCTTACTATAGGATTTCTCAAAGCCTATAAAATGGTAATGTGTTTTGTGACTCCCCATGATATTTATACTATATATAGTTATTTCCATCTTCTAGATTATGGCAAACCCATGAGACTAGTGGCCCATGGATGATACTTGCTACTATGTGTCATGTAGATTCTGAATAAGATAGGTTTAATCCTGCTCCCACTAATGACCTTCTTTGTGACCTTGTATAAAGCACTTGACCTCCCTAAGCCTCTACACTACATATGTAAACTCAAATCTACTTACATATGACATCAGTTCATTTAATCTCTCATCTGACTGTATGAATAGTCCCTACGCTTGTGTCTCAAAATAATGGTACTTCTAGGAAACAAGTAGTACACAGTCAAAAAAGTGGTATGTAGAAGGGTTTAATATAGGTATGGTTAATAATCAGGTGAATAAGGTTATGGGAAACCAAGAAGGATTGAGAAAGTACCCCAGTATTAGCAAGAACCAGGCACTGTTGGTGCCCCTGGTCTAAAGAGATAAGATGATTAGACAGTTTTAGGAACCTGGATTAATAACAAGTAATAGCAAAGGGCCACCTAACACAAGTAGTGGCTTCAATAAATGGATAGAGCCAAACCACAGTAACCAAAAACGAAGAGACCTAAGAAGCAAATACTCCAACCTTGTTTCCCCGTGCCCTCCAGATCTGTTGTCATACCTCTCTTTGGCTAAACCCACCAGAAGCCATCGGCAAAGGAGCTTACTGATGCAGTCAATAACCTCCTGGGCACAGAGCGGGGCTGAGAAGGGTGGGGAGCAGATCTGCAGTTACAAACAGTTGGCAAGTTGGCAGCACACTCGGCTCATGGATAAATCAAAAGACAGGGAGTCAAGATGACAGCACACTCTTTGGAGTAATTGTGAAATCATGCTGCTGAAGATGGCATCAAAGTCAGCCTCCCTGAGTCTCTCAAAGTGTGGCCCACACTGCTAAATGTTTCAGAGGGTTTTTCCTAATTTGGAGAAATCAAATATTTAAAAGCAGACCCACTTTGAAGTCTCTCAGCAAGCAGCAAATCTGAGAATTGATAGATCCAGTTATTAAAAGTCAGTCCATCTGAGCAATCTGTTTGCCTGCCTTTCTTGCTGTGTTGGTAATTTTGCAAAAACTGCTGAATTTGCTCTCCTCCTCACTGCAGATTGTAGACAGAGTAAAGGATGTCTGTTGGTTGTCTATCATCCTTTAAGCAGGATAAGAAGAACCCCTCCTGCCTCTTTCAAAGATGCCCAACCTTCTCTGGACATTTAGAGAAGGGAATATTGGGAAAATTATCATTAAGGAAGTAATTGTATGTGTTTGTATTTTATGTTGATGCAGGCAGAAAAGAACCTTATTCTTCCCAGCTCCCTATTATCTCACACAGAGATGTGCTCTAGCTATTATCTTTGGTCTGCCTCTCCAGATTGAGAAATCTTCACTCAGAGACAGCTCTGTGGCTTGTAAGATGATGAAAGAGACTGAGGAACTGAAGAAGAATCTCAAGGAGAGATTGAAAAAGAAAGAATAAGTTAAAAGCCAATGGTTGGGGGAGGGTAGCTTAGACAAAAAGAAGAGGAAGAAAAATTAAAAATAAATAAATAACAGTGCACTTCCCAAAGTGAAACTTAGTTTCTGGCCATTTACTGCCAAGTATAAAGTCCCAGGAACTAAGAATCCTTTAGCATTTCTGTTTCCATCTGAATTATTATTGAACTGTTGGGCACAATTAATTGTGAGTTACACCCAACAAGCACCTACCATCACTAGCACGGAAGAGAATGTTCACCATATGCCAGACCATAAATGTCTCTTTCCCACAGGAGTGACTTATTTCCTCAGCAAAAATCTATTCATCCTATTCTTAGTGATGCTTGCCCTATTTTTTTTTTTAATAAGGCGCTATTTGAAGCAGAGAATGTGGAAAACTACAGCCGTAGTCTTGGGAAGACATATTAGAATTGCAAGCAACCTTGACCAATTTGAAAGACAAATTTTTTCTGATATAAAAACATTTAATAATAAGGAAAATCACAGAGCATTTTGTGCTGGTTGACCTATAAAACTCCCCAAATTCTATGCTGGATAGGCTTGGCCATATGCAAAATTTCAACATAAAAAAATCTAAGAATCTAGGTAAATATCACAGTACTTAACAATCAGGAAAATAGGGTCAGCACTATGAATGTAAACAGGCTACACATGTATTTAAAAGAAATGGGGTTGGGGGACGGGGAGTGGGGTGTTCATACCCTTCATGTTCAACACCTGATTCATCTACTAAAGTCTGTGTCTAATTCAGAGCCCAGCAACTCACACTTATGATTAAGAATGGTGAATGATTTCAAGTTTCTATAGAAGGATATAGACCCCAAATAGAGCACTGTGTGAGTTCTTTCTGTCCAAGAATCAAAGTTCCCTAACCTTTTTCACTTATCTTGTCTCCCTTACTGTCAGTTCTCCTCCATATGAACACTGTCTATTTTCCTCTCTCTCAAATGACTTCCCTGTCACTGTACTATCACACGTGGCCTCTGCCAGGTAGATCCTGCTCCACCATCTATCTCAACTCTGCACCATCTATAAGCTCAGGTGATAATCAATGTCAAAAATTATATATAAGAGAGAAAAAGAGAATTTAACCACAAGTTTCATTCAATCACAGTAGACCTTGGAACCTAAGATAGGTAAGGCCATAGCTTGAACTCATGCAAATAGTATAATGGGATATAAAGGATTAAGGAACTCCTGATAACACCCTTTCTCCCAAATGCCAAGGCATACAAATAAATATTGCGCCAAACTCGTTTGTCTTAACTGATGGGAGAATAAAAAAATAAAAAATAAATGAAAAAAAAAAAAACACCAAAAAAAAAAACTTGTCAAACAACAACAGCAACAACAACCCATGCAGAAAAGCATGAAGTTAATTGATTCATTGTCGAATACCTCTACAAGTAGCCCTAGGATGTGTATAGGAATTCCATGCCACCAGGGTAGTTTGTTTGTTTGTTTGTTTTTTTAATGACTGTGCTCTTCTTAGCCCTGATCCTGATTCTTCTTGAAGTATTCCTTATTCAGAAGTCCTCAACAACTTCTTCACCTAGAACCGTGTCTGATGTATCATGTATGTTCAATAAAAGCTTGACCAGTGAAGTCACATCTTCTACCAAGGGCAAATATTTTAATGCAGATGAATTTTAAGACAATTTTTACCTATTCTCTACATATTATCACACTAATTATCTTATAGCTCTATTGCAAGGGTTAATTAGGTAATACATATAACTTGTTTATAACAATGACTGTATGTTTTGAATTATTTTGTTTCATAGATTCACTTTCTCTTCAATCTTTTCTAAACCTTCTCCATTTAAGACTACTACTTATTTGCTAAACAGTTAATGCCATCCTTCATTTTGGGTCACAGCTTATGCATTCTCTAAAATATGGGAATATTTGTCATAACTGGAGCATTTCCTTTGTCAGAGAGACAACAGTGGCCAGAGATGGATAAAAAAATCAAAGTTCCCAGGTTATAGGCTGACTCCTGCCCTACTTCCCCCCATTTATATGTTGAAGTCCTAATCCCTGGTGCTTCAGTATATTTATGTATTAGGAGATAGGGTCTTTAAACAGGTGATCTAGTTAGCAAGAAGTCATTAGGGTCAGCCCTAATCTAATAGTACTGGTGTCCTTATAAGAAGACGAGATTAGGACACAGACACCTACAGAAGGAAGGCTGTGAGAAGACACAGAGAATATGGTAATCTATAATCCACAGCAAGAGGTTTCAGAAGACTCTCACTCTGTCAACACCCAGATCCTTGACATGTAGCCTCCAGAACTCTGAGAACATTTCTGCTGTTTAAGCCACTCAGCCTTTGGTAGTTTGTTACAGGAGCCCTAGCAAACTAATATGCCCCAAGAATTCTGGGATGTCAAAGCAGAAAGAGTGGAGAAACCTGGACTCAAAATGTGGCATTGTTACTCTCTCAACTCTGTAACCTGGAGAAAAATTTCTCAGCATTGTGAGGCTAGAACTCCACATAGATTTAAACAACTTTATTCTAGTTTCACCCTTATTAGCAAGGTAACTAATCTCTTGGAATTTAAGTTTCTTTGTCTGAGGCAGGGGAACAAGCAATTTCCATCATAGAGTTTAGATGGGAGTCATTATCAAAATGAATTTTCAGTAATTTGTGCTATGCTGAACATATAGTAAATACTATTAAATAATAGCTATTATGATGATGATTAATATTATTATCATTACTTATCTCTCTATGCCTCAGTTTTAACATTTAAAATATTGAATACCACTACCTAACTAGCAAGATTGGTGTGAAAAGCAAGTGAACTAATGATGATAAAAGAAGGTTTCAGTGGTTAGCCGAGGGGGGTGGTGGTGGTGGAAGTAGTTGCCTCAAGTGCAGGCAATAAGGTGATGTGTCATCTGTGGAGAATTTAAATATACTAACACATCTGATTATTAATAAATTTGGTGTGCTTTAACAATGTAAGTGATTAAATAACTTTGGTGTGAATTTCTCCCACCCTCAGTGCAAAATATTATGAACTAAAATGGGCCAAACCAAGATGAGATTAAAAAGACACCAAATATAATTATATGTGCTTCACAATTTCTGAACAGTTACTCTACTAAGCGCTAAGCTAAAAACCCCACCTGTTATTTCATTTAATCTGTAGGCTCACCCTACAAAGTGGATCTAAAAAAGATGAAGTCAGGGGTCCAAGGTCACAAAATGAATTGCAAAGTCTGCATTTGAAACAAGGGACTCGGACTCCAGAGCTAGACCAGTTTTGTAACAGTCCTCATCATGATTTAGAAAAGAAATGTCTTCCTCCTTCTTTCTTCCTGGGCAATGTGCAAAGAAGGAGGAAGCATCTCCCATGCCTGGCCTGGACCCCGTATATAGCCTGCAACTCTCCAGCACGATCTTGGTGGCTATCATCCTTGATGTGTCCTGTTCCTACTGACCCACTGTCTGGATCTGACTCATTTGGTGATTTATGGACCATGTCAGTGCAATTTAGTGTCTTAATGCTCCTAGTCAAGGACTATCAAATGTCTTCTAAAACCTCCAATGTCCTTTAGAGGGAAAGAAGTAGAATTCAAATGTTAGCAGCTTTTGTGACTTTAGGTGAAAAAAAAATACGTTGAGCAAAGTCCTAACAGACGTGGAAACCCAGGTCTGCAAGTTATTAGCTTTGTGACTTTGGATATGTCAGTTTCCTTCTTTGACCTCTATATCACAATAGCTGCCACCATTTGGCTTTTGACTTGTTTACAGATTTGTCTTTTTCTCTGGGCTGTGAACACCTACAATAATAAAACACACAATTTTATAAAGATAATTGTGTCTTCTTATTTTAAATTCTTAGAACCTAGCTTAGATAATTATGTGGCCAATAATTGATAGTCTACAAACATTTGATGAATAAATGCACTGATAAATTGAGTTAGATTAAGTTCTATTAAGACATTTGCATGAAGGTTTTTACTAGGGTCTTAAGTTGCACACAAATCTGAATATATATGTGGGTAGTTCTGAGGAGTAAGCTCACAATTTCATCTTATTTTAAGAACCCCCACATGAAAATATGAATGTAATTACATATTTTGGAATAAAGAGAATCATATCATAAATTAAAGGCAGATTCTGTGGATTGAAATAAGCCTAAAACAAAAGGATGTTTCAGAAGTAAAGAATAAGATCAGATTTTTTTTCCAGGAAGGTAAATAATTTTACTTTGCATTCCTTTGGCTTTCTCTCTCTTTCTCTTTCTCTCTCTCTCTCTCTCTCTCTATATATATATATATACATATATATGTAAATATATAATTTTAATTTATATATCTCAAATTTGATATATATGTCAAAATTTTTAATCTAAAAGAAACCATGAAGTCTATTTACTTTGGCTCCTCAATGTTTTGCTGAGGAGATGGCTCAGAAAGAAGAAGGGATATGCCAAAGATCAAACAGCTCATCAATCTCAAATCTCCTGATTCTCTTTCAATACACAGAATCTTTTTCTAGGATTTTTTCCAAACAGTGGATATGTTTATTTCAGAAATATGTTACTTAATCTCAATATGTAAACTGAAATAATGGATTGTTCTCACTGAAGCAGGTTGTAGGGACCTGGCACTGAAGCACATTCCCTGAAGCACGAGATCTATAAATTCTAGTTTGAAATCTACTGGACTACTTTATGCTAGATTTCTTACTATTTTAAATGTAGATTAAAAATGCAAATCAGTTAAGAAAACTCTTGCATGACTATTACATGAGTAGACCCTTGCAGAAGAGAAATTGAATGATGTTGCCAGTCTAAAGCTCACCTTTAAGGACACAGAGGCACAGAATTCTCCCCCTTCCTCCAAGCTCTCCAGCAATATGTCCTTGCTCCCTGCATAAGCTGTCAGAGCAGACAATTGCCTGGATGGATGATGGATGACATTTCTCAGATTTTTACTTACCCTCAGCGGTCTTTGGCATGATATATAAAATGTCTGTTTTTTGGTTCCTGTCTCAGTCTTTTCTTGCTTGCTTATGTAAGGGATGGCATATCTCACTTGGGGATTATTATTGTTCAGAGATACCATTTACTTGGTCTTCCCAGTCTTGGCACCAGAATGATGATGTAAAAAGTATACTGGGTCCAGATCCACTGTTCTTAAATGGTACCCAAATAGGAGACCCAGTGGGCCAGCCCTCAGCGGAGACCAGCCCTTCCCACAATGATATTGTTTGGATTTGTTTTAATATTGCCAGTTGCAGGACAGGAAAACAGAAAGTCTTTTATTCTTATATACCACAAGAATAAATTTTCAAATGAGTTTTCTCACCATCTTACTTGACCCGCTAAAAACCCTTTAATGGGCCCTTCTTCCACACATAATCAAGTCTAACTTCCTTTCGTGGATTTCAAAGCTCTTGCAGATCTCTCGCCTTCCCACACCTCTAGCATCTTTCTCAGCCACATCTCTGATCAAATCTTTTCCCAAGTCACTCAGAGTTTTCTTCTCCACCTTTAAGACACTGATTCTTCTTTATCTTCAGGCCTGAATATGTGCTGCTTTCACTACTTGAACACTTAATTCTGCTGTCTCTACCTCCCTCTTTCCTCTACTCATAGATTCAAATTCACTTCCCTCAAGAGGCCTCCCCTGATTCCGGTGGAGCATGTTCAGGGCACATTTTTGTACTGTTCCTACCAGATTGCTTAATACGTTCATAGAAAGGGATTGTTTTATTGTCTATATTTCTTATAGCTGTAAGTTTCATGAGCACAGAAAATATGCTAACCTTACTCATGTTGGTGTCCCCAGAGTACCTCTCTCCCACCTAAGAGCCCTGAGAAGTAAAAAACAATATATGTATATTTTGCAGAGTGATCTTAATCTGGAGTATTTTAACAGAGTATCTTAATCTGTTATTGAGAATAAAACCTAGTTAAAATTAAAGTGGGGACACTCAGGGTCAGGACCAGAAAGAAACATTTAGATGGAAGCTGCAGACCATGATCAGAAAAGCCAGGTGTTGATAGTGGCAGATTGAAGCTATCATTTCAAAACGAGGAGAAGCCAACATTTCAGATCAGGAAGTGACAAAGAAACACGGGACTCCAAACTATAGAGCCAGGATAGAAAATGCAGCTACAGGCACAAGTACTACATTAAACGGCCTCATCTAGTGTCTGGTTGATTCTATCACACTGCATCTCTGTTAGCTGGAATCACTTTTATTGGTTCATGTTAGGTGTTTCCCAAGGGGGCATACAGGCCCCTCTCAATACCTGATAATAACTTGTAAGGCCTATGGTCAGGCACTGTGTGATAAAGATAATCAAAGGCCATATTGGTGTAATTCAATTGGCCTCATCAATTGACTTAACTTTGCCCTTGTGGGGTCCACCTTTCTAAATTTAATGTCCTGAGAGTGACTGAGTATAATATACTGGCCTTGAATTATAATAAAATGGGGGTTTTCCTTCTCCCATCAGAATTTTGTGTATCTATATGTATGTGTATGTGTTTTCTTTCTATCCCCCTTAGAGAGCTTTCCACATATTGAAAATTTTAGGGAAATAATCTAATTAATTTTTGCTATAATGTATCCTGGATACATTGTGGATTTTGTTTAGTGATCAGTATTTCACATATTAGGTTCCTTCTAGACTTTATACTTACTATTTTCATGATTCTGAACTCAAAGCTTTTCTTTTCAAAAGTAAGTTTATCAAATGACTGGTTTCTTTAGCATTGTGCCTGCAAAACCCTTAGTAACCATTAATCCAAGACTTTTCCTTTTCATTTTAAAAACTCATGTTTCTCCAAGGAAAATTCAATCCACTTAATCCTCATTGATTGGCATTTAGTGCTGCAAGATGATGTTTTGTGAGAACTCTGTGTGTCTAACCAGCAGTTTGATCAATTTGTTATGCTCCTTGTCATGCTAATCTTATTTTGCACCTGGAAGACATGTTTCCCTGAAGTCTTCTAACTT
This sequence comes from Pongo pygmaeus, assembly GCF_028885625.2. NCBI lineage: Eukaryota > Metazoa > Chordata > Mammalia > Primates > Hominidae > Pongo > Pongo pygmaeus. Next base: position 108,999,040 of record NC_072386.2, read on the forward strand.
TGTTTAAAACCAGTGCCATCTCTAATTTGACAATGAAGAAACTGAGGCATGAGCTATTGACTGTCCTGTATTATTCTGTGTTATTCACAAATCTGTGCTACAAAAATTCCTACACAATCAAATCTCATCTTTTTCTTTAAATAGAAAACATGTCTTATTTTTATTTATAACTGGCATATATTTTTGTGACCTTGAAACACTCATTTTAATTTCAAGATCCCTGAGCTTTAGTTCCCTTTCCTGTAAAATGGGGAAAATAATACTTAACATAAAGGTTTTTAATAAAAATGAGCTAAAAAGATTTATGAAAAATGACCCAGTGTAGTGCCAGGAATATAATAAATGTTCTGCAAATACATATGTATTTGAACCTTCCAGACAATATTGATGTAATCTGCATCAGAGATGGAGAATGCTGTCTTAGAAAGTTCTGAGTGTCTTCACTACTCTTATACCTCCATCTTTATTCTCACCTGCAGGTTATATTTGAGGAAAATTTATTATATTCCTGGCAATACACTGGGTCCTTTTACATAAATCATTTTAACTCATTTTTATTAAAAATAAATATAGTATATATATTCATTCATATAAAATATAGAATATATATAGTGTGTATATAGTGTATCTATACAGTATATATAAATAGTATAGCATATTTACTATACTATATATGCTATATAGTATACTATATACATATAATATTGTATTATGTATGTATACTATATTCTGTGCTTATATATATCATATATACATATATATATATTATATATATACACTAGACATTTGAATGTCTAGGGTTTCCATCATGTATTTCAAAAGTCCACAGAGGGTCTAAAGCAGAGACAGTTAACCGAATAGCCAAGAAACTTTAAAAGAGCTGGAATTGACTAAGTGGTTGGGTACTCAGCTAAAACAACAAAGAATATATCTTGAATTCTCTCTATATTGACCTTAAGAGTGAGTCCTAGGGATTAGAAGACATTGAATGTGGCAGGCATTTATGAATTAGTAGGTCTGGGGAATTGCTTGAATCTCTTCTCCCAAGTACACACCCCCAAGAGTAAAAGAACATTTATATTTCTATGTAGTTTACTTTTTTCACATGTAAATTCAACGGGGTGACTAAACTAGTTGCCATTTTCTATTTGGCTACCATGAAACTTAGGGAAAAAAATGAGGGAACATCATTACCAGATGTGCGGTTTACAAGAGTCTAATGTTTATCCTCATTTGTTGCTCATCCATTATAAATACTGTATTTCAATATTTTATATGTCTTTGAATGCAACTCTAAAGTTTTCTTATAATAATAATGTGTCCACAAAGAATGAATGGTTAAATCCTCATCTAGAATCCTAGTTTGTACAATTTCGTCTCTATTTAGTACTTAGTCTTGTAAAAGTACATAATTCTTAAATCCCAGCTTATCTTATTATAAAGACATATGAATGGATTTTGTAACTTATGGGCAGTTCTATAGATAGACTCTCAGAAAGGACTAGAACAAGGATTCCAAACATATCTGTATATTGAAATCATTCAGAGAGATTTTAAAATACTGATGTCTCTGTCCCATCCTCAAAATTTGTGATTTCATTAGTTTATAGTGCAATCTGGGCTTTAGAGTTTTTAGAAGATACCCAAGTGATTCTAATAAATATGCAGATTTAGAAACCACTGGGTTTGAAGCAGAGCCTAGAAAGGCTCCAGGATTATTTTTCCTTATTTCATCATTACATTTCTGTTTGAATTTTTTTATCTAGACCAATGACTTTTTAGCTCTTTTGCTGGAATGTTTAAAAACATGGCCACAGCCCAGGTCCCAAATTTTCATGTTGTGAGAGTAATCATAAAGGGATTACTAGTCCTAATTCCAAATTCCAATGACAAAAGACTGAATTGTCTCATCATGAGTCTAATTGTTATCCTATAGACAAATAAGTCCTGAGATCATGAGCAGAACTCTATAAACATGGATACTAGTGGCCCAGTCCCATGGGTGGAGAAGGCATCTGTTCCCAAAGAAAGTAGAGTTACAGTGAGCTGGGAAGACACCAGTGAAAAGTGCATGTACAGGGGCCCTATTAAAGCTTGCAAAATAATCCTGAGATTGACATCTTTCCTTATTTTCTAAGTGTGAACTCCTCATCTATCTGCTGTGTTATCTGCAGATTAGCATCACTCTCAATGAGAAATGAAAAGATCATAAAAGGCATTTACTTAGTGTTTATTAAGACTAACAATGCACTAACATTTTAGGTAGTCATTTCTTGAAATTCTCACAAGATTCCTAGAAGTAGCACTAGTATCTCATTTTAAGCATGAGTAAAATGAGTCATAAAGAGGTTAATATCTTATCCAAAGACACTCAAATCAAAAAATCGTGGTACCAAGTTTTAAAAGAGGCTGGCTGATACCGGAGCTGCAGTTGTTAACTGTTACAGAGCCGTGAAAACAAATATCCCCTTCTCAGAGATAGCCCCAGGAAAACTCAACTATATACCAGTGGTAACTGAATTCCCCAAGTCATCAACATCTGAAATGCCCATGATAACCCAGATAGCTTCCATAACAGGGGATTGGACCAGCTCTTTCAACCAGCCTCTAAGAGCCAGTTGACTTACTCAATTTGAAACATCCATGATTGAAGATAATATAGGCTTAAAATATTAGGGTCTTGGTACACTTGAAAGTAACCAAGTCAGTTCCTACCCTCCTTTCCTATACTACCTTCTCCATATTCATTTTATAGCACAAAAGCCCAGAGACTCAATGAGAGCAAGTCACCTAACCATTGTCATGGAGTAAGTGATTAGAAGATTCTTCAACATTAACAAAAAGTCACTATGAGATAAAAGCAGTTCTAACTGATAAATTACCTTGAGTGCAGCTTTGACACTGAGGTGTAAAGATATTTATTTGCCTGAAAATTAACACAGCAGAATTTGCCCCCTAGTTATTTGAGGGAGCAAATTCCAAATTAGCCCTATGTATCTAATATCCATCCCTGGAAGAGTTTACACTCAAGTCCTAGGGCTCTTTCTCCATTTGCTTGTACAGTGGATGCCCTGCATTTAGCTGTCTCTTGCAATATTTGGTAATTAAATGCTAATTCATTGGTGTGCTCCTTCATTTACTTTCTAGTTGTTTTCTTATAAATATTTTTATTACTTTCGTTAATAATTAAAATTTATCTAGCAGTTTTCAAAAACATTTCTTCGCTGGAAATAAACAAGAAATAGCAATAACTGTTACCACTGTGGTATATGGAGCTTCTCTCCTCTCTCTGTGCTTATCTCATCATGTTTCTAAGATTTATTGGAAGAACTCCCCATGTTTTCATTATATCAAGCCCACATCCCTGTTTATTGATTTAAAGTGTGTCTCATGGAGGTAGTCTCTTCAATTCTCCTGCCTGTAACCAGAGGTGGCTATTGTGTGCCTTCCAATAATAATGTGTTACTATCTCTCACTACCCTTTGATCGAGGTGCTCTCCTTGGAGTCCAACTTAAGTGATTTTAAAAATTTTATCCCCAGTAATGAGTGTGACGTGGGTAATAGTCATAATGATTACCTAACTATAAAATCAGGCAACATGTGAGTTTCTCGTCTCTTGCAGATTACAAAAGTGTTTAAAAAAAAAATGGCAACTGGAAATGATGTGACATCATCCGCACTGATTGTATACTATAAACTACAGTTGTGCTTGCTTCCTGAGAGTTTAAGATCTGTTCATGGACACCCACAATTAGCATATATAAATAACTTGATCATCTCTCTAAATCACTTAACCTCATTATGCATATTGAACTGTACTACTAAAGATTTTCTACATTCTTCTGCCCGTATGAAACCTAACTATCAGACCTATATTGAGTGTTCAGTGATTACGGGTGTTTATATTAGGTTTTTATATTAGGTTTATATTACAATACTATCTCATTTTGTCATCACTTCCTATGGCAGAAAGTGCTAGTTTTCTATCAAAATTTATTCTCTCATTCTTTACAATAATGATGTTCAAGATGGCTCCATGGCCACTGTCTTAGTCCATTTTCTTCTGCTATAGCCAAATACCACAGACTGGGTAATTCCAAATAACAGAAGTTCTTCTGGCTTATGGTAATGGAGGCCTGGAAGTCCAACAGCATGGCAACAACATAGGCTATGCCTTTGGGCTGCATCCTCCCACCGTGAAAGGGCAAGTGTATTAGTTTGTTCTCACATTGCTATAAAGAACTACCTTAGACCGGGTAGTCTACAAAGAAAAGAAATTTAATTAACTCACAGTTCTACAGGATTTGCAGGAGGCATGGCTAGGGAAGCTTTGGAAACTTACAATCATGGTGGAAGGTGAAGAGTAAGCAAGCACATCTTCACATGACAGAAGAGAGAGAGAGAGCATGAAGGCAGAAGTGCTACACACTTTCAGACAACTAGATCTCATGAGAACTCACTCACTATCATGAGAACAGCAAGGGGGCCATCTTGATTTTCCCCATGATTCAATCACATCCCACCAAGTCCCTCCCCAGCATTGGGAATTATAGTTCAACATGAGATTTGGGTGGGGACACAGAACCACACCATATCAGCAAGTGAGAATACAAGATAGAAAGAGGAAGGGTGGAAGCTGACAGGAGTCCACTCCTATCATTACTAACTCACTCTCATGGTAACACTAATCCATTCATGAGGACAGAGCCTTCATGACCTAATCACCTCTCAAAAGTCCCACCTCTTAATATCATCACCATGGCAATTACATTTCAACATGAATTTTGGAGGGGACATTCAAACCCTAGCAGTTGTTCAGCTAGAAACTTCATTTACTAGAGCCTTGCAGCTGGGAATGGCCATGGAAACTAAGCTATTTCCAAGTGACTGTAGTCAGAAGTTATGTGTGTGACTTCTGCCTCCCTGAACTTATATAAAACTAATCTATCATAACTGCACGTCTTTCTTCTCCTGCTGGTTGGAACATGGATGAGCCTGTGACCCAGCTCCACAGATATAAACAAGGACAGCAATAATGAAGTAGCAAGAAGTTTCAAGCAACCTAGGCCCCTATATTACTTCAAGGAATAGAGCAATTCCCAACCTGAAATGCTACCTCATGATGCTGGATGTGAGATAAATAAATTTTCATTTTCTTGATAACTTTTTATGTTGGGGTCTCTTTCTTGCAGTAGCCAAACATTTACCTTCAATAGTGCACTCCTTCATATAAGAGTGCAGGATAAAACATATTTTGATAAATATTTGATAAAAACATATTTTAACCAACTTAACTGACTTTATGCTCACACAAATGATGAAAGACATTTTTATTTATCTTTTTTTTTGGTAGGGATTAGAAAAATGAGGCTCATAGACATTCACTGATGTACACACTGCGACGCAGTGAGAAATCTGGAACTTGCAGTACTTCTGACACCAAGCCCAAAGGTCTTGCTCAAATACTACATAATCTCTGCCCTGACAAATTGCCGTGTATGTTGAGATTTGCAAAGCAAAATGAGAGTTTTCTATCTCAGATGAGAGACAGAAATATTAATTATAGAATAATTATATAATCAGCAGTGGTACTGAGTATAATGTGAGATAATTATAAGGAATGTAGAGATAAAATTTCATGAGGGCTGAAAGGTAGAAGAGGCTACCTTTTTTAAAATAACTTTTACTTTTTTAAAGTTCATTGAGAAGATTCAGGTAAAGCTCTATAGAGAAGATGGACTTTGAACCAAGTCTCAAAGCATGCGAATTTACAACGAGGCATGGAAAATACATTTCAGGCAGAGGAGAAACTATAAAAAATAGGCAATAAAGCAGCCCAATAAATGCAGTTGTTTTAATGTTGGGAGGTAGCCACATTCCAGTAGTATACTTGGAATTTCTGGACAGATTCAATCTTAAATCCTTCCTGTGGAATACTAACCATGAGACTCTGGACAAATTGTTTAACTTCCCTCAGAGTCTTCTTTTTTTTTTCTGTAAAATGGGAGCAAGAAAGCCCACCTAGAAAAAAAACCCTATGATATTATAATATGCCTTTTGCCCATTGTTACTCCATTAGCATGGCTAAACTATTCTAAGGCCTTTCTTCCTTCAAACTCTGACATGAGTGCCTGCTTGCCCATATGCTGATTTAAGATTTTCTATCTAAGGGTAGGTAACACATGCACTGGATTCAGTTGATACAGGTAAGAACTCTATTTGTTTTTTCTTGAATAAAGAAATGAATTAATATGAACAAATAAATACATAAAGTGATACATCAGGCTCACCTTCCTATATAAGCATTTTCATTTTTGCATTTTTATTTGTGAATCCACAAAGTTTCTTGCTTCATTTCCTTACATCTATGCAAAGTCTCTGCTTGCATTATTATTATTATTACTATTACATTTGTTGTCTAACTAAACCATCCTCATCCTTTGCATAACACATCCAAGTGTAAAGAGATTATATTTTTCCCTCTCTGAGTTGGATTTAAAGAGGATTCAGCACTCCTCTTCATTTGTACAGCCCATGTTATAACCACTGTTTTTTTCTAGCCACCATTTCTTTTTCATTATTGTTGGAATTCTCTTTAAAAGAGTGGAACCCAGATAATGCCTCTGTTTCCTGTGACCCACATTGCTCAGGAATGATGTCATATAGTGGCAAGTTTGTGGAGGATCTGATACCAGAAGTCCAGATGCTTAAGCAAAGGATATGTGGTATCAGTTGCAGTTAACTATAGCATCAGTAGCAACCCTTCTTCTTTTTTTGAATTTGTCTATGTCATTTCTAGTATCACTGCAGCATTTCTAGGAAATGTGTCCTCACTCAGTGCGCTGAAGGAACTTGAGAAGGGTTATTTATTTTATTTCAGCTTGTTTGCTTTCCAGTTGTCTTCTCATATTATGGCTTTTAAATGAGTCAATGAAAACAATGATGTATAGATGCAGTTTACGTGTACCTCTTGAACTCTTCTTGGAAAAACTCATCAAGACTAGTTTTTAAAATTTGTGATTCATGTATTTTATCGAGAAAAATAAAGCACTTTCCTAAAACACAGAGCAAATAATTGCAAGATGACCATTGATTCTATGTCCTAAAGGAATTTTTTTTTTTTTTTGAGATGGAGTCTCACACTGTTGCCCAGGCTAGTGCAGTGATCTCGGCTCACTGCAACCTCCGCCTCCCAGGTTAAAGCAATTCTCCTCCCTCAGCCTCCCAAGTAGCTGGGATTACAGGCGCCCACCACCACCCCCAGCTAATTTTTTTGTATTTTTAGTAGAGACAGGGTTTCACTATGTTGGTCAGGCTGGTCTCAAACTACTGACCTCGTGATCCACCTGCCTCGGCCTCCCAAAGTGCTGGGATTACAGGCGTGAGCCACCGTGCTCGGCCCTCACTTTATGTTTTTAAACCAAATTGTGTTTACTGGCAAAGTGAAGAAATTGAACTAGATGATTTCTAAGGACAGTTTTTAGGACCATTATTCTACAAGCAAAACAAGATTATAAAAGCACAGAACTGAGCAGGTGGCAAATAAATGTACTGTAGGTCACACAAGCTTAGGGAATTTAAATGACATGCAGGTTAGACTCAAACCTGGGTATTCAAGCCTTGCTCCCTCCATCAGTGATGGTGATCTTGGGAATGTCTTGTGTTTGGGATAGCAAAGCTTCAATCTTTCTGCAGTCTTTAGCATGGTGTTCAAAGAATTTAACAACGCTTGTCTCTGACATTCTATTTTCTGTATCATCTTTCACCACCATGGCCCCAATTCCTTATATTCATGCCTCACCAGAATAGCATTGTCATGCCTCCATTCTGTTTCACACTATCCTGTCCCCAAGACCCTGTCAGTGCCATTGCTTTTGCCTATACCATTTTACCTGTCAAGCACCAAAAGTGGACATTTTATTCGTTTTCTATTCCCTCTAACTTTTGCAGACTCCTTACTCCCACTGCTTTTTCTGCATAGTTTGGTCAGCAAAGAAGGCATGACTTGAGCTGGAAAGCTGCCATCTAACTTGTGACAAGAGAGAAGTCTTACTGAGGTCTAGAATTGGGTCGGGGTAGTTATACAGAGAACCATAGCAGGAGAGTTAATGTGGCCAAAGTCTAGATAGGAAGTTGAAAGTCATGGCTGAGTTTAGTGTGGAATGTCAGTCTTGAAAAGGGCTCAGTTGGGATTTTTTTTATGATAATAACACCACCATTTCTTGAGTTCCTCTTATAGAAAAAAATAGCTAGCTTAAATATTTTACATCAACTATTAATTCTCCAGAACTGATGTGCCTCTTTGTATCATGTTCCTGTTTTTGCAAGCTGTGAGACATTTGACAAGTTTTTTTTCATTTTTTTATTTTTTATTTTTTTTAGAGGGAGTCTAGCTCTGTCACCAGGCTGGAGTGCAGTGGCACGATCTCGGCTCACTGCAAACTCTGCCTCCTGAGTTCAAGCGATTCTTCTGCCTCAGCCTCCCGAATAGCTGGAAATACAGGTGCAAGCCACCACGCCCAGCTAATTTTTCTATTTTTAGTAGAGATGGAGTTTCACCACGTTGGCCAGGCTGGTCTCAATCTCCTGACCTCATGATCCACCCACCTTGGCCTCCCAAAGTGCGGGGATTATAGGTGTGAGCCACCGTGCCAGGCCGCCAAGTTATTTAACCTTTCTGTGCTTCAGTTTGTTTGTTTGTTTCCTTGTTTTTTTGTTTGTGAATAGGAATAATAAGATGTACTCATAAGGTTGCTGTAAGCAAAAAAGGAAGCTGTGATGAAGCAGCACTTTGTCTTAGATGCTGTGTTCTTTAAAAATGATAAGTACCTGGCACATAGAAAGTGCTCAATCATCATCATCATCATTATCATCACATTATTATTATTACTGTTATTATTCTGTGTGTCAACCTTATAAGAATATTTACTATTGATCTTTTACAATAAATATTTAACTACTAATTATGCTAATTTTTCAGTGAATACCTAATGTGCTTCAGTTTCCTCTAGATGAAGAGGTTTAGATGTGTACTTTTCTAGGAAAGAGAAAGTTAGAGGATCCATGCTTGATCCTTTGTTTCCTGCTCTTTTCCCAGCAAATCATGGAAAGGGACAGGACACCATAGGATTCTAAAAAGTAAAACTCCAAGACTTTCCCACTTAGTTCAGCTCTGGCCATTCTTCCTGGAATGAGCCTGTGTGATTTGCTTCCCCCAGACTTCAAGCTGAAACCAGCTTCCCAGACGTGGAAACACAAAGCTCAGCCCCACCACTTAGCACTGAGGTTCTTTTCCTGCTGATCAATTCTGACCTTCTGTTTTGAAGTTTAAAAGCCTCCAAAGCCTCCTTGGACATCAAATAGCTCTTGCCAAATGCCATTTGGGCAATTTAAATGCAAATGAATTGGCAATATTTGGGCTACTTCCAGTTAACTTGCACGTGCTTTCCCAAATGAAAGGGGAAGTAGGGCTGGAGAAACCTTTTGTCCTGGACTGTATGGTGTCATATTAAAATTGCACAGGACACTTGTTAAAAATGTCAATACAGATTTAATCTAGGCTACTGCAGTAGATGAGGAAAATGAGAAAGACTTCGGTACAGGACTGAGCTCAACTTCGCTGAAACAAAAGGGTGGGCCTTTTATTAGGACTTCAATGAGCTAGTGGAAAATTACTGGAGATTAGTGGTCAAGGTGATCAGGCCATCTGTATTTGCTAATTTTCCCATTTTAAGTTAGGCTCCTACCATCATCCCACCAAGATGGGGAGATAGGGGCACTATCTGCCTTGTTTACATGTCTTGGTTACATGTCCGCAAGTCCTGGAGAAAGACATTGCTGGGTTATAAAATTACAGGAGGCTAGAAAAAGTTTACATTTCAAAGGAGCAGAGAAAAAATTTACAATGACAAGTTTTCTAACTTAAACGTTTTATAAGAAAAGTGAGGTCAGGGGCCTATCATAAGGAAGAAATCTATCTAAATTTAGCTAAGCTGAGGGGAGCACACTAAGGCACTTTGTCAGTGGTCTTCCAAAATGTTTTAAAAAACTAATTTAAGACATTTGAAAACTCATGGGCTGAATATAGCCTGCTTTGGTTTCAAAACAAGTAGAAGCAAGTATTTTCACCCGAGGAAAGGAGATAGCAAGGGCACATAGCCAGAAAGAGATATACATCGGGAGGAAGGGGGAAGAGATTAGATTTTTAGTTCTGTCTTTGCTACTAGTTATTTGGATGACCTTGAAAAATTTCATTCATCTTTCTGGGCCTCAGTTTTCTCATCTGTGAAATGAGGTAGCTGACTTCTACGAGTCTCTAAGGACCATTTGAGATCTCTTATTTTTTAGGATTATATGACTCTATGCATGCAACTCTGGTAGGGAGAAAAAAACACTTAAGGAAGATAGCTGCATTTCTTTTAGGGATAAACGTCTTTCTTTTTGAAAATTCTTTAATGGACCTTATGAAATGTTGTAAAAGGAAGGGATTTGTTTCACCTCTCTGGGAGAGACTGAAACTGAGGAAGTAAAATTCCTTGGGGTATGAAAATAATAGGGAGTTTTTGTTCCTCTAGGTTTCTTGGAAAACCCAGAAGTTTGTGAGAGTGATAATAACGTTAATAGCTCATAGCCTTCTGTTACTTTTGAAAATGTTCCCAACACTGTTTTACCTATATGAACTCATTTACTCTTTAGCACAACCCTTTGTGGTAGGTATTATCTCCATTTTACAGATGTAACTTGCTTGAAGACTCACAACCAGAAAGTGATGACCCTAAGCTACAATCCCAGGTAGCTCCAGACAGTGTGGCAAAGGCCTTAAAAATAGATCACAGGCTAGGGGTCATGGAGCCAGAAACCAGTAAGAGGTTCCTAGGGAGAGGATGGAGAATGAATTGTTCATTAATTCCAGTTGTACCAATTTCAGAGGTTCAGTTTTAAGTGGCTCTTTCTTGGTGTTTTCTTTCAGCTTTCTTATCCCTAAACTTTCAGGAAAAATAAGTAGGTCACCCTCAAAGGCATTGGGTTACAGATGTTTGTCGAGTGAAGCATTGGAGATCAGGTTTATGCATTGACTAAAACTAAATCAAGGCAAAAGAGGAACAAAGTTGAAAGAGGAGAGAGGCCATAAGGATGATGGCAGAAGGGAGGGAAGTCAGTGTGACCAACTGGGGGCCACAGATCATTCAGAGCTGATAAAGAAAAAGTATAGAAAAAAAGTTTAAATTGAAAGACAACAAGAAGCTCACAGAATCATTTAAACTCCACCACCAGTGATGGTGAGCATTTTTTCATGTGTTTTTTGGCTGCATAAATGTCTTCTTTTGAGAAGTGTCTGTTCATGTCCTTTGCCCACTTTTTGATAGGGTTGTTTGTTTTTTTCTTGTAAATTTGTTTGAGTTCATTGTAGATTCTGGATATTAGCCCTTTGTCAGATGAGTAGGTTGCGAAAATTTTCTCCAATTTTGTAGGTTGCCTGTTCACTCTGATGGTAGTTTCTTTTGCTCACCATCACTGGCTGTCAGAGAAATGCAAATCAAAACCACAATGAGATAACATCTCACACCAGTTAGAATGGCAATCATTAAAAAGTCAGGAAACAACAGGTGTTGGAGAGGATGTGGAGAAATAGGAACACTTTTACACTGTTGGTGGGACTGTAAACTAGTTCAACCATTGTGGAAATCAGTGTGGCGATTCCTCAGGGATCTAGAACTAGAAATACCATTTGACCCAGCCATCCTATTACTGGGTATATACCCAAAGGACTATAAATCATGTTGCTATAAAGACACATGCACATGTATGTTTATTGCAACATTATTCACAATAGCAAAGACTTGGAACCAACCCAAATGTCCAACAATGATAGACTGGATTAAGAAAATGTGGCACATATACACCATGGAATACTATGCAGCCATAAAAAATGATGAGTTCATGTCCTTTGTAGGGACACGGATGAAATTGGAAATCATCATTCTCAGTAAACTATCGCAAGAACAAAGAACTAAACACCGCATATTCTCACTCATAGGTGGGAGCTGAACAATGAGAACACATGGACACAGGAAGGGTAACATCACACTCTGGAGACTGTTGTGGGGTGGGGGGAGGGGGGAGGGATAGCATTGGGAGATATACCTAATGCTAAATGACGAGTTAATGGGTGCAGTGCACCAGCATGGCACATGTATACATATGTAACTAACCTGCACATTGCACACATGTACCATAAAACCTAAAGTATAATAATAAATAAATAAATAAATAAATAAAAAATAAACTCCACCACCAATCAGGAAATGCTTAGAGTTACAAGAAGAAGCCTGGGCCCAGAAATTGTATGGTATGAAGTCTACCCCATCCACCCTTGGAGAAACTTGAAGCGGACTTCAGGCTGCTCTTAGATTTAGGAATATTTGCATTATAGGCAACCTCTCCATCCCTGGAACTGTGTTGCAAATTCAACTTTCTGAATCCTCCCTCACCTTCAAAGATCAGTTCAGATCTATTGCTCATCATAAAGATTTTCTTATCCTTCCAGTCAACATTGATCTCTTCCTTCTTTGAACTCCAAGAAGCACTTACAGGCTAAACAGCCTAATCTGGCACTTGCTCTAGTTTTGCGTTGTAAATTAACTGCTTTATGTAAAGCAGTTATTTCTCCCAGCCTGAAACACAGAACTTGTCTTGATCTCATTATCCTTTTTCAAAATGTCTAGGACTAGACTGAGCACCTTGTAGTTGTATCAAATTTATTTGTGCGTGCATTTATCTATCAAGCATTTTAACACCTAGAATTCTCATAGAACTTTACAAAAAGTTTTCATAAACAATGCTATTGAATTAGATGCTTCCTATCTGTCTATCCTATCTTTAAATCCAATAAAGAATTTGAGATACATTTTTGCTCCTGTGTAATGAACACAAACTCATCTCTCTCTTTCATATATATATAATATTTTATATAAGTATTTTATATAAATATTATATAGATATATAAAATATAGCGGTTTAGATGTATCCCCCAAAGTTTGGGGAAACTCAGTCCCAGTGCAACAGTGTTGAGACGTGTGACCTTTAAGATGTTGTTAGGTCACGAGGGCTCTGCCTTTCTTAATGGGCTAATATCATTTGCATTAGCTTGGGTTAGTGTTTACCAAAGTGTGTTTCTTATAAAAGAATACACTTTATAATTTATAATTTCCTTCTTTCTCTTTTTCATCCATGCTCTCTTGCCCTTCTGCCTTCCACCATTGGATGGTGCAGCAAAAAGACTCTCACCAGATGTGAGCCCCCTTGACTTTGGACTTCCTGGCCTCCAGAGCTTTAAGAGATAAGTTTCTGTTCTTAATAAACTACCCAGACTCACATATTCTGTTACAGCAGCATGAAGCAGACAAAGACTATATGTCTGTAAATACACCCCCCGACACACATATATATAGAAAAATATATATTTATATGTACAAGATATATACCATTTAGCATGTTTTTAACATCAAGAGCTTGGGTATAGGAATATGTTCTGATGGGAGCTCTGCTGGGGTTTTTAAGTTTAGCACAAGGGAAACATTGAAACAAAATCCTTTCTCTATGCAAAGTGTGATTTGGTTTTGCATAATGCATTGTGCTTCAGGTGCCAAGTTCCAGACACAAGGAGAATTAATGGAATAGCATCAGTAAAGGGCTTTAGACTCCTCAGAGGAAGTTCCCCAGCCTCATTAAAGGTAATATTATTCCAGTTACAGAGTTTAGTTGAAAAACAACAAAATAATGTTTTCCTGTCTTTATTGCTAATTTCTCCAGGCTTGGCAAAGAAATCTTTGCTCTGAATTCACTGGCTCTACCACCTTTGTAGATCACAGAATTCCATTTCAAAGTTGCCTACACCAGGGCACCTATGAGTGTGGACTGGAGAGATATACGGCTACAAGTAATTTCTGAATATTTTTGTGCATATAGCTCTTGTCACTCTCCACTTTATTTCCTATGAATATATTTGTATTTTCTATTGAATTATCAATGCCTTGGGGAACTTCAATGCTATAAGAAAATTTATAACACTGATTTGTTCCCAGGGACTAGCACAATGTTTGGCAAATAGTGGTAGTGTCATAAATGAGTGAACTAATTAATTAATAAATGAATGAATACCTACCCAATGAAAAATTGCAAGTGAGAGATTAAAGGAATCCAAAGAGACGAACCAACCTCTGTATTCTGATGGGAAGAGTCTATGGATTTATCAGAAAAAAATTTCAAAATGCTAACTGAGATATTTTACTTTCCATTCTAAACAATCTGTGCTTATCACAATGATACATTGATACATATTTCAATGGGCACACTACCTCAACCTATAAAGCCTCTGAGATCTTGCTTCTGACTATCTCTTTGGTTTTATCTACTACTATTGTCTCCTCCCATGTTTCCTCTGCTCCAGTTCCTATTATATTATCTCTTTGCATTTCTCAAACATACCAATCACTCTTCAACCTCAGGAACTTTGTACTTGCTGTGCCCTTTATGTGGGGTGTTCATTCAAAGACACTCTTTTTCTTCATTGAGTGACTTGCACAGTTCAGAAGGTATCATCACAGAGAGGCCATAAGGGGCCACACTAGATTTAACTGTTACTTCCAAATATAGTACACTATGTTTTCACCACCCTAATTGAAGGACAGAAAGTACAGGGACTAAGTCTGTTGTGCTCAACATTGTATCCTCTGTTCTCAGTACTAAGCCTAACACTTGTTGGATGAGTCTATGAATTTAAGATCTGAGTTATATTCTGAGTACAAAGTTTTTGGCCTGCTTATACTATGTGACTGTACATTTGCCCAGTATATGCACACAATTCCAACTTAAGGGGATTTAACTTGGAAGAGAGCTTTCCTGAAGTTGCTTTATGTATGATGCACTATTATCCAATTGCATTTCCCCTGGTGAAAAGCTGGCAGGCTGTTCCTCTGTGACAGATGTGCTTGCTTTGGTTGAGTCACCACCACAAGGCGTATTATCAGTTTTACTAATGTTTGCTCTTTTATACTCTAACAGGTAGTGTGATTCATCCAGTCCATATAAGTCAGGAGTCTGATGCATACATAAATCTGCATTGTGGTATAGTACATGCACAAAATTTCATTCATGGGAGAAAAACATGGAAAACATGGCTATTGCATGCACAGCTAATATATGCACACATAAACAAAGATAAAATTAGCTTATGTATCCAAGGGCATAGAGCCATTTTCTTGCTTAATCACTTGATTTTGCAGAGTTACAGATCCAAAGAGTTGGAATGGATCTTTTATTAGTGGTTGATAAGTAGTAGTTTGCCACTCTGCTAGACTTGGCACGTCTGAGTCATCTGGCAATAGTTTTTCTATACAGATTCCTGGGTTGAAAACTTACATTTTATTTTTTAGGGGAGTTGGAGTGGAGCCTGGGAATCTGCAGCTTTCAAAAGTTCTAAAAGCTCCATGGCAGCTAATTCTGATTTGCAGCCAGATTTGGAACCCTTATTTTATACTATATATACATAAATTTGGCAGAGTAGCTGTTTTCATTTCACATGCCAACTCTGATCAACTGGAAGTAGTATCTTAGAACTCTGTGTTTGGAAAGATTCTGAGAAAGCATCACAAATAATGCCATGACTGATAACATATCCCTTGAATGAGTTTGCAGGTGAGAATAGCAGTGTATGTGCCAATTATTCAATGACTTCAATGTCGTCCAACCGCATAACTTCAATCCCCTCTACAATATCCTATATCATGGTCACTTAGTGTTTCTTGGAACATTTCCAGCAAAACAGAAAATTATAGTGGTCTAAGGGCAACATTTCCATCTCCCCATAGCTCTTTCTTATTTGAACTAAAACTCTCTTTCTCAGGATTTCATTCAGATCAAAATTTTATTCCTCAAGGCCAGGCAAAATAAGTCTGCACTTTCTGGCTATGATGACCCTTCAGCTATTGTAAGGCTGTGATCAGACAACCCTAGCCCGTGTCTGCTCTACTTCAGGAAAAGCAGTCTCATTCTTTTTATGACAAGTCATTGACCCCCTTTGCAATAGTGGTCATTTTCCTCTAGACATGCTTCAGTTGGATAATGTTCTACGATGAGTGTGCTGCTCAAAAGTAGACATGATTCTCTAGCTCTGGTCTAAGCATCATTAAAAAAAGAAAAGACTACCAACACCCATAGTTTATTAATTAATTAATTATTCAATTACAACAGCGTTTTTGGCAAGAAGACTGTATTGCTGACTCAAATTCATTTTATTTTTTGACAAAATTTATTATATTTTATTTATTTTAAATATGATATGCCATCAGCCCTTTTTCTCACTTCTATATTTAAGTGTTATAATATCAAAATATAAGCCCTACTTTTTTTCACTTTAAATTTTACCTTGTTAAAGTTGGTCATTTCATACAGCTCAAGGATATTCAGCATATTGATAAAACTTTCAGAATTTTAAGTTTAGTAGATCTGGGTTTGAATCTTGACATTGTTTCTAAGTAGCTATATGACTAAAAAGGAGTTTCTTAAAATCTTGAAGTTTAACATTTTTAAATTTGTAAAATGTGAAAAATAACCTGCCTCTACGGTTGTACACTATTCCTAAAATGGTAGTCTCAGATATTATAAAAATCTAAGAAGTGGTGATTATTATTATTTGCTTTTCCTGTCATCCAATTAATTTTGTGATTTTTCAAAGCTTCCTATTATATGTCAAGAAAATGCTTCACTTACACCTTCATTGATTCATCAATACAAACAAAATTTATTAATTATCTACTTTATGCCAGACACTCTGCTAGACATAGGGGATGCACTGGTGAATGGGACAGACAAAATTCCTATAATTGTGGAACTCAACAGTGCAGTGGGAAAGAATAAGTTGATATGAATAATTAGAATCATGTATGCTAAGGGCTAACACAAAAACAAATAGAGTTTTATAAAAGACTTGCATATCTCCACCTATGTTATTTGTTAAAATAAAATATGTGTTGGAGTAGGGTGTACGATGTCTCCTATCTCTGCCCTTTATATTTCCCTAAGCTTTAGAAGGCCTAGAAGACTGATGACTCCATCCATGTTTGAAAGACTAGCACACATATATCTGTTGCATAGGAAATACTTGCAAACTGCATGGATTACAAGTCCCATGAAGATAGGATGCCTTCTTGTTCTTCATTGTATCTCTACTACCAAGTACAGGAAATGGCATGTCAAGTCTTCAATAAATATTTCTTGAATGAATAAATACATCTAACCATGTGTTTCAAGCTCATGAAAGCATATGAATGGTTATTCACTGACCTAAAGATTATTCTAATAGAACCACATTGAGTAAGAAAGTAAGAAAATGCCAGCCTTGTTCTTCCTGCCTAACCCATTCAATTCTACTTCAGTATTCTTTAGTCTCCAGTGAATAATAATGGGACTGAGTGATGAGATCTAACAGTTCAAATTTTATCATTTGAAGCAGTTTCTACTCTGGATTTTGAAAGTGAAATGGACAAAATATGTGTGTGCGCATGTGTGTGTGTATGTGCATGTTTAATCAGGCTCTATTTGGGTGGTGGCAATAGATACCCTCTTCATGTCTCTTGGGCCATAACACCTTTCCAGTAAGTGAAGCCTCCACAGACAGGAGGCATAGCATGAATGCTGTGCTGCAACTGAGCTGCAGCAAGGTGCTATTAAAAGTAGTTTTGTTCATTACAATTTGATTCTCCACCTGTCTGGGGTGGTCCTTTATATCTCTCCATCACTTCTCTTACTTTGCTGGCTCTAATGAATAGGTGGGTAGATTAAATTTTTGGACACACCAAAAACACACAGCCTACCTTGTTTGCCTCTGAGTTCACCAAATAGGCTACTCCAGAGACTGAAAGAAACTGAGGGATTCAAGAGTGAAGCCTTATGAACTTACTAAGGAAGCTTACCTATAAATATCTAACTATTCAAAATTTGAGATCTAATCAATAAGCATTGGCCTGTAAGGGACAATGAGGACAGGTGTTGAGGATACGGCCACTGCCTTTATAATTTCCGAACATCTCAGGTGTAGCATGTTCCAGTTATATCTAGGGTTGGGCAGTGTGGACCTCAGCAGAGAAAATGTCTGAACCTGGGATTGGACTCAGCTAATGTGGAAGGCAATCAGTGTTTTTGGTTAAAAAAAATATATCTAGTATACCAAACATCTTACTTGGTTACCAAACACAATTGAGAGTCTAGGTCAAATTCTTCATGCTGATAGAGCAGAAAGAAGGGATATGTTAGAGAAGCAAAGTCCATATAACTAACAAGGTAGCTGTAAAGTTTCAGTGACATAAATTATAGAATACATGGAAACCTCAAGTCTTAGGCGCAGGAGGCATAGAAATTGACACACATCAGACAGGGTGCTAATTAAATAAGATTATTAAAAGATGATATTAAAAATCATCTTAGACTTAGAGAATGTTTCTGTTCAAATATCCAAGGTAATTCAGTCTTAAGTTACCCCCTTTTTAAAATTAAAAATAAAAATAGTACTTCTAAAACCTGACAAGTTGTTCATAGGTAAGAATTCTAATTCCTGATTTGAATCGTGATTCTTAACATACTATAAAAAGTCAACATTTAAAACACATTTGGGTACAGTGGGGCTAAATTGTAAACCATGGTTTTTCATTGTTTCCTCATTTTTGCAGTTCTTGTTCTGGTGTAAGACTTCACTTTTCCATTTAGAACATGAACTTCCTCAGTGGATGAACTGGGGATGTCTCGCTCATTTTCCAGCTTGAAAGGCCCATGGGGAGTCAATACACAGCCTCAAAATGTCATCGCAAGGGGCAAAGGTGAAACTGGAATAAAACCCTAGTCATTTACTTCCACATAAAGTAGGATGGCTCAACTTTTATGTATTTAGCATGCTAGTTTCTACATAAAAAGGCACTAAATTTTTTTATACGCATGGAAATTTGAGAAACTTTGAACTAAAAAAATCAATGACGCCCCTCCTGCTCTATTTAAGTCACCACTTAAAAAATCTTTTTAAAAATATGGAAGTTTATGCATTCACCAAAAAAAAGCTGAAAGTCTATCAGTCAAGTTTACAAAACATAATTTGAATGTTCACCTATTAAGTGTCTTCAGGTACAGTTAATGTGATAAGTAGGAGGGAAGATAATTAAGAAATAGTTCCAGGCTCAAGTGGCAGTTCTAGAATTCCTATCTAATAATATGATAGCTAATATTTACAAGAAGCTTACTGTGTGTCAAATTCCATCCCAAGCGCCTAACATACATTAGCTCACATAATCTTACAACAGTCATGCATAATACATATTATTAATATTTCTTGTTTTGCAAATAAGAGAGTTGTGGAAAGGTAAAATAACTTGTCTAAAGTGACATGGTTAATAAAATGCAGGGCTGGTGATTTTAACCCCTGCAGGCTGCCTTTAGAAGCTATAGTTACTATATTATCCTGTCTTAAGTGTCTACTTCAGAAGCAGGAACTTTGTCCTACACCAACAGCAATCTAAATTTTCATTCACTTTTATCTTATGTTATCCTGCCTTACATGTCTGCTTTGGGGCAAGAACTTTGTACTCCACCAATAGCAATATAAATTCTCATTCATTTTCTCTCTATTGTGTACACTATTTTTCATTCGTCCATTCATATATCAGCCGTTTTGAAAACGCCTACTGTGTACTGCAACACCACGTGGATGCCTTTTCTCATTTCCTAATGTTTATTTAAATAAATTTTATTAAAAAGTTTAAGTTCAACAAAACCCATTGTATTTTACAGTTATAAATCCCTAGAAGAGATACAATGCATTAAGTAATCCAAATCTCTATGGGCCCATATCCTCTATGGATGTACTTACAGAAAAACAAATGGGAAGCAGATTTCATGAAATTCAAACATTTATTGTAACCCACGGCTACTCTTCTAAAGTTTCCTATTCACAATTCTCATAGTCTCAACTACTGATGTGAGTGGCCTTGGAAATCATAGGCTTAATGAAAACAAATACAGTCCTTTCAGTTTCTTGGAAAAAAAGGAGTAATTTTTACTTACAATAAAACTGTGTTTGGAGAATGAATACTTCAAATTGTGATTACGCCAACAACCTTCATTCTTAAAGTTAAATTCACAAAGAGTAGTTTACGTCCTCAGAGAAATCAATTAATTTACCTTCTTCAGTATGGGTGTCCTTCTGGCTTTCGTATTGGGTACAATCTCATTTTATTATTATATTAAACCAATAATAGAATTCCAGGCATTCTCTTGGCAGGGAGCAATAAAAAAAGGCAGCATCCTGTGTTAGATAAAAATCTTTCATTATATACGATCAAACACCATGTATTCTGCAACGGTGAAATGCATTTGTGCGTTTTACACGTGTGATGTGAATCATTTTAAAAGCCATAATCACAACACAGCAGATGCTAATAAATTTTCAGTCTGTTAGGCTTTGTTTTCTGGAGAATGAATTTGATTTGTGATACAAATGTTACATGGGTGATTGTGTTTAGCCATGGAGATTATGGGAGGTCTGGTATGCTAACCTCTGGGGTGTTTTTACTATCTGATCATGCTTGCAGAGAATCCACTTCATAGGATACTGTGCATCACTGCAATGGGCTAATTCTCCTTTCTTAAGCCCTTCTAAGACTCTCTTTCCAGCTGTATAATATTTGTTAGGACTTATTTGTCAGAAATCTGGAGGACATTTCTGGAGGAGGAGGACATCAAATATTCAAAATCTTAGACCTGAGCTATCTGCTTTTCTTTCCATTGCTTATTAGCACTAGACTATTGGATAATTCCTACATTATTCCCTTTTTGTTGTTGTTGTTTTTTGGCTCTGTCAGTCCTGGTAGTTAATCAACTAATTCCTGCAACTTACTTTTAGCTCTGATCTCTGGAATCTTGACCTTGGCTCACATACTGATGATGGCCCATAATTTGGCAAATCCCAATACAGTCCACTTCATGTACTTGAAATACAGCCTCAGTTTGAAAGAGGATCAGTGGAGAGTCCTTTGGAACTAAAGGGCTACAACTGTAAGTGGGTGACTGAAGATAACTGAGGATGTTTGAATCCAGGGAGAACAAGCCCAAGGCAGAAACAGAGGAGGCTGTGGATAACTGCAGAATCTAGAATCTAAAGGCTCACCACAATACAGAAGGAAATCCAGAAGCTACAAGTAAAGTAATATAAGTCAAACTGGAACAGAAATAACTGTAGTAAAAATCATAAAATTGGAAAACCAAGATGATACAACATCCTAAATTGGTATCAGAAGGCTTTGCTTGAAGACTCAATGCAGTACCAATAAACATGTATCTCCTCTTCTCTATATTTCATAATTGTCATCCTAAGAAGGTCTTGATGGCACTAACTGATTTCTGATAGTGGGTTCCACCTAATGGTGAGAAAACAACTTTATAAATGTAAGGCATAGAGACTATTTTTTAAGTAAGGTCCACTTACTGAGGAGCATTCCGTATTTCCTCTGTTTGTGAAGTCTTAGAAAGTTTTGGAAAACGTATAAACAAAAAGCAACCACCCTAATATCTTTAACAATTTTTAAATTTTATATGTTCTCCTACAAAATTAATATACACTCATACATATTTTAACAACTTGAAATTTATATACTTACACTAATATGCCCTAAACATATTCCAGATTGCAAAGCAGATTTTATGATATAATTCTTCAAGTCTGCATCACATTTCATTAATGTTTTATAAGTTAATTAACAAGTATCTGTTTAGGAGATAATTACATCATATTTCCATTTTCTTTATTGTAAACAATGACACTATGAACATCTTTCACTAAATGCAGAGTGTAAATAATTGACTGTCTTTTGGATATGGTTCCCAAAAATAATTTGTAACAGTCCATATTCATGGTTTTATAGTTTGGGATTCATTCTACAAAATTGTTTCCCAAAGGAATATAAAAATTACACTGATGCCAGATTTGTGTATGTGCCAATTTCACTGTAACCTCTGTAGAATTATAGATACAATACACAATTATATATTATATTATAATTTTATTTAATAGCTAAACCACAAGGCATTCCACTCTTAAGTCTTAAAACATAAGAGCTTTACAATATAATGTGGTGTTACAGTTGGAAAGATTCCTGGAAATAATCAGCCCAATTCTCTTATTTTACAACTCAAGAAGCAGAGTCTTAGAGAAAGCCAGTGAGTTATTCAAGGTTATAGGGTGCATTATTATTGGAGCAGGGAATTAAATCCAGGTTGCCTGACTCCTTGCTTAGTGGTCCATTATATCACCACAGAGTCCCTTGGACTTCTCATAGGTGAGGTCACTTGCATACCAATCCAAAAGCAGTACTTATTAGTGTTTCATATATTATTATTACTATAAATCACATATATGCATGTTTACATTTATACACATCAATCAAAAACATACCGTCCTTTTTAAAGTGAGATTGAGACAGTGTAATGGATATTAACATATTTAATCGTTGGTTTGGTTCTTCAGAAAATCTTAGAATTGTACTTTAATGTTCTTTGTCAGCATTTTTTCTCTATCGTATTTATTTGGGGTAGGAGCATATTGTGGGCAGAATTCTAAATGGCTGCCTGTTACTACTACAATTATTATGTTACATGGCAGTAGGAATTTTGGAGATATAATTATTATGCTAACCCATTAATGTAAAATAGGGAGATTACTTACGTGGGTCTCATCTAATCACAGAAGCCCTTTAAAGGCTATCCTCTACTACCTCCTCCAACTGGTAGCAGAAGAGAAAGTCAAAGAGATTGAAATTGAATCTGGTTTGAAAATCGCTGGCCTGAAAATGGTGGAAGTCACAAGTAAGAACTGGAGAGTGGTCTTTAAAAGTTGAAAGTGATCCCTAACTAGAAGCCAGAAAGAAAATGGTGACCTCAGTCCTATAACTGTAAGGAATGGAATTCTGTTGAAAATAGGATGAGTTCGGAAACACGTTCTTCCCCAGAGCCTCCAGAGAAGAGCCTAACCTGGGGACAGCTTGATTTTGGCCTTGAGAAGTCCTAGACAGAGACTTCTGACCTATAGAGCTGAGACTTTTGACCTACAGAGCTGGGAGTTAATAAATGGATGTTGCTTTTAGCTGTTAAGTGTGTAGTAATTTTTATGCAACAGTGGAAAATTAACACATAGGCTAATTCAGGATTACCATCTTCCCCTACAGAAACCAAAGAGACTAGATACTCCTTCCCTAACTCCCATTCACACTGTAGTGGGCATATGATCTAAACTTAGCCAACCAGACATTTCACCTTAGGATTTTGTATTTGAGCGTATGACTCCGGGATGGGAGAAATAGTTAGAAAACAGGTATAATAGATGCAGTGTTTGCAGCAGACAATTCCTGATACTAGACCTCTGCAGTATCTCTGCTTGCTAGCCATCTGCAGCAGGCTCTCTTCCTGAATTCTAAAGCTGGACCTTCAGATATCCATGAAAATGGTAAATTCTTTGATACATTTCCTAGTAATTCTATTTTGCTGAGATTATCGAGATTTCTTTACTGTTGCCTGTAGAAAATAACCCAACTGATAGAAGTACTCAATAAAATATAAGCCAATTATTTTCTAAATCTTTCCAACATATCCAATAATCAAATCAGTTTTTTTCCCAACCTCATTTGGTTAATGGAATATTCCACGGCTTCACAGTGTCAACACAGATCTTGGTCAGCCCTATATGCTCAGTTTCTATCCACCAATTTCTGGAGCCAATAACTGATGATCCCAGGCCTGGAAAAAGAGCCAGGCGTATAACCTGAGGTCAGGAGTTCGAGACCACCCTGGCCAACATGATGAAACCCCGTCTCTACTAAAAAAATACAAAATTCGCCAGATGTGGTGGTGGGTGCCTGTAATCCCAGCTACTCGGTAGGCTGAGGCAGGAGAGAACCTCTTGATTTCGGGAGGCAAAGGTTGCAGTGAGCCGAGATCGCGCCATTGCACTCCAGCCTTGGCAACAAAAGTAAAACTCCATCTCAAAAAAAAAAAAGAAAAAAAAAACAGGTCAAATGGTGTGTTGGGAATATAGATATGATTATTTAGTCAATATTTATT
The DNA here is from genome assembly GCF_028885625.2 of Pongo pygmaeus. NCBI lineage: Eukaryota > Metazoa > Chordata > Mammalia > Primates > Hominidae > Pongo > Pongo pygmaeus. Next base: position 109,023,194 of record NC_072386.2, read on the forward strand.
ATTTTGTGCTTTATGTAGTGTCTGAGAAGAGTATCTCCCTTATTCTGAGGAATCATCTATTACCTCAGTGGTGTAATTCTGCTTAAGCTTCCAGTCCCAGACCGCTCTGTCCAAGTCACACTGTAGTCATGTGACCAAACCTGAACCAATCATAAAACTCAATTACCTACTCATAGAATTTGATCCAGAAATTGACACACGACCCAGTATAGGCCAATCAGAAACACTCTCTAGGATTTTTCCAGTGAAGCCAGTGATAATGGTCCTTTTACTTCTCTGGCCATGTGGCTTTTAGAACTATTAACCTATAATCACTGGCAGCTTTGTGGCCTACCCTGTGGGGAAATGAAAGCAGAAGGAGAACGAAAGAAAATAGTGGTCAGAAGCAAGCATAGAGAGAATCTTGCTGACATACATGGTCTTAAATCTAGTCGCCTTCAGGACAGGTGAGTCTGTGTCCCTCTCTTGGTTTTATTACATGAGTAGATCCATCTCCAGTTAGGGTTCAGTTTGTCAGGTTAGATTGCCATGACTCTTGGTAGACCTTTGAGACCTTTGAGAATACAAATCACTGTCTATGATACTATCCTAATCAGCAAACATCCCGGAGGAGACAGAGCCTCAACTATGTCTTCAAATATCACATTGTGGAATGCTCACCTAATCCCCTTCTCTGTCAGGATGGCTTAGATAAATAATTTTTTAAAATAAAACATTATATTTTGAAAAAATTATGGATGTATATGCAGTCGTAAAAAAAAATAGAGATTTAGCATACCCTTTACACAGTTTCCCCAAATACTAACATCTTGCACTAAAGTACAATATCACAGACAGGATATTGACAATGATATAGTCAAGATACAGAATAGTCCATTAATATATCCTCTAATTCTACAGTTTTGTCATATCAAGCATGTTATGTAAATTGAATCATACAGTATGTAACCTTTACAGATTGAATTTTTTTCCCTCCGCATAATTCCCTCAGGATGCATCCAACCTGTTTTATAGATTCATGGTTATTTTCTTTTTATTGATGAGTAGTATTTTATGGTATAGATATACCACAACTTTTTGTTAGCTATTTATCTATTTCCAGTTTTTAGGTTATAAGAATAAAGCTGCTGTGAATATTTGCCTACCGATTGTTATGTGAACATACATTTTCTTTTCTCTGGGATAAAAGCCCAGGAGTGCAATTGTTGTGTCCCATGTTTAGTTTTCTAAGAAACTCCCAAGGTTTTAAAGGTAATTTATACCATTTTATGATATGTAAAATAGCTGTACCACTTTACATTCCCACCAGCAATGTGTGAGCAATCCAGTTTCTCTGCATGCTCATCAGCATTTTATTTTTTCACTAGTTTTGTTTGTTTTCTTGATTCATTCTGATCTTGTGTAGCGATAACTCAATGTAATTTATATTTACATTTTTCTAATGGCTAATTTTTGCTGATTTTCTAATTGTATTCTTTTTCTTGTGAGTTATGAGAGTTTTAAAATATATTCTAGATATGCGTTATCATCAGATACGTGGTTTGCCAATATTTTCTCTCAGTCTGTTGCTTGTCTTTACATTATCTTCAGGTGGACTTTAACAGAGTATAAGTTTTTATTTTGATGAGGTCCAATTTATCCATTTTTAATTTTTCAAATCATGCTTTCATATCAAGTGTAAGAACTCAACTCCTAGGTCTAGATCCCAAATACTTGTTCCTGCTTTTTTTTTCTAAAATTTATGTTTTATATTTAAATCAATATAGATTTTGAGTTAATTTTTGTATGAGTCTTGAGACTTAGGTCAAGCTGCTTTTGCTGCTGCTGGGGCTTCCTCCTCCTCCTCCTTCTGTCTATGGATGGTTAATTGCTCTAATATCGTCTGTTAAAATGTCTATCTCTGCTCTGTTGAATTACCTTTGTCAAAATATCAGCTGAACATATGGTTATGGGTCTATTTCTGGGTTCTGTTGCATTGATCTGTGTATCTATCCTTTTATCAATATGACATTGTCTTGAGTACTGTAGCTCTATGTTAAACCCTAATATCAAGTAGAGTGATTCCCTTAAATTTGTTCATTTGCAAGATAGTTTTAGTCATTCTAGGCCTTTTCTTTCCATATAAATTTTACAATATGCTCATCAATGTCTGCAAAAAACCTTGTTGGGACTTTGACAATAACTACATTAAGCCTATCAATCATTTCATTGTCATTTTGTGGATTCATATCTTTACTATGTTGAATTTTCTAATTCATAAACATGGTATGCCTCTTCATTAATTTAGGGCTTCTCTGATTTATTTCATCAGCATTTTGTAATTTTCACCATACAAGTTCTAAACACATTTTAAATTTAACACTTAAGGTTAAACCTAAACATTGCATCTTTTGGAAAGATTGCAAATGGTATTGTGTTTTTAATTTTGGTTTCCATAAGTTCATTTGGTTTGCCACCAAGTACTCCCTCGTTATAAAAATTCAGGAAATATTTGATAGCAAAATAAATTCAAGAGTGGAATTTTGTAACCTGAAATTTTGATATTATTATAACTATAATTAAATAAATCCTGGAGATCTTTAAAAAGAAGAGATAATTTTTTACTACCTTAATATATACAAATGTGAGTCATGATAATTTGTTTTGTGCATTGCTTTTGTATTCTATGACTATGCTGAACTCAATTACTTGTTCTAGAAGATTTGTATAGATTCCTTGAGATTTTCAACTTATAAAATCATCTGCAAATAAGAACAACTTTATTTTTTTCTTTCAAATATGTAGGCCTTTTATTTCTTTTTCTGACCTTATTGCAGTGGCTAGAATTTCCAATACTATGTTGAATAACAGAGAGAAGAATGGACATCCTCAACTTCTTCCCAATCTTAGAGGAAAACATTCAGTCTTTTACCATTATATATGATATTAGCTGTAGGATTTTTGTAGATATTCTTTTTCAAATTGAAGTAGTTCCCTTTTATTTTTAGCTTACTAAGAAGTTTGCTTTGTATGTGTGTTTGTTTGTTTTAAATAATAAATGAGGCTTGGAATAAAAGGATTTATTTTTAACTTGGTCCTAAGTTTCTTGCTTGAACTAAAAACTTTTTCTGAGTTTCAAGGACAGTATTCTCCCCTCTTAATCTCTGCTGGCCCATTTTCCTGGACTAGAAGCTGTACTATACTGCCAGTATACATCATACCTTCAAAAAGAAAGTATTTAGCTATTTCACATGCCCCAAGAAATTCAAAAATGAGTAAGAGATGGACCCTGTTTTCAAGGGACTGACAGTTGAGTAGGGAAATGAGTAGGTATGTTAGATAGAATGATGTAGACAGGTGTTTGAGAAAGTATGCAGTGGTGGGCAGAATGCATTAATATGGCCTTGGAGGATTATAATAGGTATTTTGAAGACATCGGCACTTATCTTGAGGTTTTTTTTGTTTTTTTTTAAGTGTGATTTAACCCTGGAATAAGGATGGAATGAAGATGTCAGGAAGCGGGGTAAGGTATCTAACACATATGAACTGACCTCAAGTTTTGCAAAACTAAGATCTATAATAAGAGAGGGCATGTAAATACCTAGGTTACAGCAAGAATAGGCTAGGGTAAAAATGAGAAAGTAGTTGATGGCAAAATAAATTCAAGAGTGGAATTTGGTAACCCAGAAATTTTGACATTATTGTGGCTATAATTAAGTAGATCCTGGAGACCTTTAAATAGAAGAGTTTTTTTTTACTACCTTAATTCTAGGCCTATACTGAAAGCAAAGACAGAAATATAATGGCACTTTTAGTGTTTTAAGCAGCTCAAAGCACTTTCATGAGCATTATTAGATTGGATGCATCCAAACTTACTTAGTTATATATGGTCTTTACACTTTCCCTTTACAAATTTTCACCCTGCCATAATCATGAACTTATTCTCAAGAGAAACAAAAATGTCTTCAGGCAGAAAGTAAACACCTGAAAAATTGCATTCAGCTAAGGTGGATGAGAGCAGATATTTTCCACAAAATAGTGCAACTCATCCTGCTGGGAACTATTTGGCCATTATTCCTTTGATTACAGAAATTTATTTCCTCAGTTAAAAAATGATTTTTTGACTCAGTAATTACAGACAATAAAGAAATTTTAAAAAGTAAAGTTCACAATTGCCAAACCTAATTTAGATAATCCTACTGAAGAAAATCTTCCAAATAGCAAGCATAAATGGAACCTTAAAAGGGCATTTATTATTTGGCTAACAGTACTTAAATGTCTACTATGTGGCAATCATTGTGCTGAGCTGGGTACATAACTGAACTGGGACTACAGATACAGTTGGCTTTATGAATTTCTCACAAATGTGAGGTGAGAAGTTGGTATTATGTATGAGATGTACAGATAAAGTGTTAGTGAAGAGAGAAACAGACAGAGATGAGAAATATTTTGTCAAGAAGTGAGAAGTAATGGAGGACTATTTCATTACAGAGCAAAAAACTTAGTCAAATGCATGGGTGGGAACGAGCAAACTATGTTGAATAATTCACTTTGGTTAGGATGCAAGGTTCAAGAGATGAGTAGGAAGAAAAATGTTTTAGTTTTATAATGAAAATATACATATGCTACTGTGACATTCAGTGTTCTGTTGATTAAGCTTCAAAAGGCGGATTATTTCCCTGACCTATTCCTGAAAGATTCAAGTCTTCAACTTTTTACTTTGGTAAAAAAGCAATGCAAATGTCTACTTGCCTAATCAATGACTAGTAACATTGATTTTTGTATCTTATAATGCAAATTCTTTGAAACATATGTGGTTTATAAGTCTGCTTGTACTTTGCAGTGACAACAACCTCCATTATCTCCAGGTTGACTGAGGAAAGTCAAAGTCCCTAAAACTTGAATGCCATGATTAATATTCAAGGCCATTTTCCATTGTGTTGAAGTGAAGACATCATATAGTCATCTTGGTAGGATGTCATTCATCAGTTTACCAGCATGCTTCGGCATTTTTCATATTCATACCAACCACAATATAGTCATTGTCTAGGTGATTTACTAATTTCATACTTGCTTCTTTGTTTGCAATTAATCCATCAGCCTAGGTTTAAGTGATAACCCAATATCATTCTATATTTAAATCATAAATGTCTTTTTTAGACCTATTCAGGGATGGCAGGGTGACTGAAGATTAACTGAACCAATTAGATTTCCTCTCAGATATTTAAAAATGTGTGACCCAAGAAGAGTTCAGCATTTTTGAAGAAACTGAACAGAGACATTGCAAGACAGCAAAACTCTTGAAGGAAGCAAAAGCCAAGGATGACTTAAAGCCATCAACAGAACTCGTATAGAACCTGCACCTCATCTGGTAATTAAGTTATTTTTTATTGCTCCTAAAAAGCTTTATTTAATTATTGTTTCCTTATTTTCACAAATATCCTTCCTATACAAATTTGAGGTAAAATTAACAATGCCAAAAATTTAGCTAAAACAGTTAGGGTTTTTGTACCAGTGTAAGAGTTTTGAACATGGATCCTGAAGATAGAAAGATTTTGGCCCTACAGGTAAGGCATTAGAGTGGACTGGAATGAGATGACTGTGTCTCAGAAAGAGGAGCTAGCTTGTATAAAACCTGAAGATGCCCTGTGTGGGATAGGAATTCGAGAGTGTGAGGCTACAGGAGGAAATCACTGTAGTGGATGACACTGGAGCTCAAAGGTCACAGACCAGCAGAGGCAGAGTGTAGCTCATTCTAATTTTTTTTTTTTTTTTGTAGTTTTCATTTTTGTAGAGACAGGGTATCACTATGTTGCCCAAGCTGGGCTTGAACTCTTTACCTCAGATGACCTGCCTCGGCCTCCCAAAGTGCTAAGATTACAGGTGTGAGCCACCACACCCACCCTGGAGCTCACTCTTTGTAGCCAAATAAGTGTGATGGGGATCCTGGGAAGTGGGAGGAAAATGTGTCAAATGGAAAAAAAAAATCTGAGAAGAGTAAGAGCAGGAGATGACTTAGGCCCTAAAAGAGGAGAGAGAGAATCTTCAGTTCTAAAAGTTTGTCCTCACAGAACTTTTTATCCTGTCTTTGGATGACTGCAATTTCTCTACCCTTATTCCCATTGCCCCCATCCCCATTAACATGCACACACACTAACCGCTTATGTTACTTTCAATGAATGGCTGTTTGTTCTAACAACAACAACAAAACTTCAACAAACCTAGAAATAATCCGTATTTGCTCACTTAGGGTCACACATCATGCTAAGAAGTTTGGATTTTACCCTAACATCAGGCTTCCAGGTCAGTGGTCTCTCTCTCTTTTTATTTATCAACATTTCATTATGGAAATTTTTGAACATGTAGTAAATTTGAAAGAATTTTTTTTTTTTTTTTTGAGATGGAGTCTTGCTCTGTCGCCCAGGCTGGAGTGCAGTGGCGTGATCTTGGCCCACTGCAACCTTCACCTCCTGAGTTCAAGCAATTCTCCTGCCTCAGCCTCCCTAGTAGCTGGGACAACAGGCACGTGCCACCACGCCCAGCTAATTTTTTGTATTTTTAATAGAGACGGGGTTTGGCCGTGTTAGCCAGGATGGTCTCGATCTCCTGACCTCATGATACGCACGCCTAGGCCTCCCAAGGCGCTGGGAGTATGGGCGTGAGCCACTGCACTCAGCCAATTTGAAAGAATTTTAAGTAAATATCCATATACTGACCACCGTGATTGTTCCATCCACATTTTATTGTACTTGCTTTATCACATAGCTGTCCATCATCCTTCTACCTATTCATTAATCTATCTTATATTCTTTTTTTATGCACTTTGAAGTAAATTACAGATATCCATGCATTTACCCCCCAATACTTAGCGTGTGTATTATTATCTAGAGTTCTATATTTGTTAACAATAAAACAAATGTTTTTTATGTCTTACGTAATAAATTTATATGTAAAATTTACATACAATGAAATGTGCAAATTAATGTACCTTTGTATGTAAACTGTCATCAAGATAAAATATTCTGTTATCATGACCCCGGAGAGTTCACTCATGCTTTGCTTTTTATGTGTTTATTTTTATAAGGAAATGCTAGGTATTTGCTTTTCAGTGTGCCTGTACCATTTACATTTCCACGAAAAATGTTTGAGAGTACCACGACATCACCAACATTCGGTGTTTCACCGTTTAATTTTAGCCATTCTTGTGGGTATATAATAATATCTACTGTGCTTTTAATTTGCATTTCCCGATAACTAATAATGTTGAAAACTTTTTCATGTGACTTCTGGCCAATGTATGCCCTTCTTTGTGAGATAACTCTTTGTAGAATTTGTCCATTTGTAATGGATTGCCTGTTTGTTTTCCTAATGATGTGTTGTTATGTGTAGAAGTTTTACATTTTGATGAGGTCTGAGTTATCAATTTCTTCTTCTTCTTCTTCTTTTTTTGGGGGGGGGACAGAGTCTCACTCTGTCACCTAGGCTGGAGTGCAGTGGTGTGATCTCGGCTCACTGCAACCTCTGTCTCCTGAGTTCAAGGGATTCTCTTGCCTCAGCCTCCCAAATAGCTGGGATTATAGGCTCATGCCACCATGCCTGGCTAATTTTTTGTATTTTTAGTATAGACAGGGTTTCACCATTTTGGCCAGGCTGGTCTCAAACTCCTGACCTCAGGTGATCTGCCAGCCTTGGCTTCCCAAAGTGCTGGGATTACAGGTATGAGCCACCGCGCCCAGCCCAATTTCTTCTTCATGGGTTTTTTGTTTTTTTGTGGTTTGTCCAAAACAAGAAAAGACAAAAAACAAAAAAATACATTTGTTCACCTGAATGTTGTGAAGATCTGCTCCTACGCTTCCTTATAAAAGCTTTATGATATTTTAGCTCTTACATTTGTATTTATGAACCTTCATGAGTTAATTTTTGTGTATTGTGTAAAGTAGTTGAGCAAATTTTTTTTTACATATAAATGCCTCATGATGCACCACTTCTTGAAAAAATGCTTTTTGTCTACATTAGGTTGTTTGGTTGCCTTTATTGAAAATCAAATAATGGTATAATGAGACAAGTGTCAATTTCTGAGTCTTTATTCTGTTCCATTGACCTACCTGCTGACCCTTATTTCAGTACTGCACTATCTTGATTATAGCATTATAGAAAGTTTTGAAGTCAGATGGTATAAGCTTTCCAACTTTGTTATTTTCCAAGATTGTTTTTTTTGTATTCCAAGTCTTTTGCATTTCCATACAATTTTTAAAATATGCTTCTCAATTTCCACAAAATGATTGCTGGAATTATGTGAGGAGAATTGACACTTTTAAAATATTGAGATTCCCATCCATGAACATATATCTCTCCACTTATTTAAGTGTTCTTAAATTCTCATCACCAATGTTGTTTAGGTTTCAACGTACAAGTCTTACATAACTCTTGTTAAAAGTATACCTGATTTTTTAAATGATGTTATTGTAAATATAATTGTTTTATTTTTATTTCCAGTTTTTGCTGCTATTATGTAAGATGCAATTGATATTTAAATTATTCTTTTATCTTCAAACCTTAATACATTTTTGGTTAATTCTAATGACTAATTTTTAACCTTAGGATTGTCTATGTAAATAATTACGTCACTTGCCAGACTTTATTTAGTATGATGTAGCACAATATTCTTGTGCCCCCAGTAGAAATACATTACTGGCAAGAGAAGAAAGTAGAGAAGATATGGTAAGCATTAGAACTCAGCATCACTGGGTAGAGATTCAAGTTTAACCTTTTTCTCTTTAATTTAATTCTAGATTGGATAACAGTGGAGAAAAGATAATAGTGAAGATAAATTGAATTATACATTTCCTCTTTATCTGAAGAATCTGACTTCTTTTTCATATTTTATAATTTAATAAGGAAGAAACATAGCACCTTTTGAATGTTTCCTTTTTCTTTCATTTGTGAACTCCTGAAAGCCAGCCATGTTTCTCATCTTCCTTTTTCAGAGCAGAATCTCTGACTATGTAATCTGGAGTAAATAAATTTATTTCCCAGTAAATTAATTTCGCCTTAATAAGACAGCAAAGAAAAGTAAACTATAAACATGAAAAATATAACCACCATCCACTGGGTGTTACAGAGTTTAAAAGTAAAGACATCAGAGGAGTTTAGTTGGCAAAGGTTAGTTACCTGGTTATTCTAGACCTCATGGTGTGCTACCACATTGGCAGGTCCAAATCCACCCATAGAGAGACTCTTGATTTGCCTGTCTTAGACAATTCATTGTTAAAAATGTTTCTGAGTTTATCAGATACAGGAATGCTGGGTCACACTATCAAAACTCACGAGAGGCTGATGAAGAAAACCAGAATAACAATGTACTAATTTACACTGAGAAATATAAATCGAAAGTAGATTGAGTTTTATGTCAGGTTGGGCATTGGGCAGTACATTCTCTCCCTATGGACCAGATAAGTGGAAAGATAAATTAGCAGGAAGTATGCTTGATCAGCACAGGATTGAAACAAGGCAGATGAGTTTATATGATGCAAATACATAATTGCTTGAGTTTAATAGACCGTGATGTGGCCATCTCCACAATAGGAATACTTCAGCAAATAGAACCAGACAGGTGATATTTTTAGACTAGAGAATGTTCTTTCCTGGGCCGAACAAGTCTAATGATTGCTTCATATTTCCATTACAGAACAGTTTCAAACTATTTTTATACCTCTTTTCTGTGGTTAAATTTTTATCTTCCATTAGATTACTGAACTGATTTGGGACAATTCTGTATTTTTAAAGTTACTTGACATTTTCTTACTCATCCATCATGGGTTAATTTCATGGCTTATTTATCAGTAAATGATTTGATCAATCATATTTCAAAGTTTTTATTTGCTTTGGGATGTTCTGATTTGTGTTCAATTGTAAGCAAGTCACAGTTCTTTGAGTGTCCTATAAATTCTCATTGAATCTTCAGAATGGTCCTGAGAGGTCAATGTTATTGGTCATTTTCTTTTTACACAAACGAAAACTGAGAATCAGAGAATTTAAGTGATTTTTTCCATTGTCACTTGACAAATATATATCCACCCTATGCCAGGCACGGTGGGGGCTGATAGGGTAGTGAACTACCTATCCATACTCTCTCACAAGTACATAGTGATCATTGAATTAAATGTAAATGTGTGAGACGTTTTGCAAACTCCATCATGTCAGGCAAATGCTAGGGAGCTTTGTTCCATTTGAGGATCATTTTACCTGATGAGTGAATGAATGAGTGAATAAGTGAATGAGTAAATGAATGTGCACTATTTTCAACATTCTTCCTTTCTATAAATAAAGAAAAAGTTCAATAAGTATGTTGAAACTTTTTAAAGATTTCAAATGACTGGGGACCCAATTGTTGCAACATTTAATGAACTGCAGCAGTGTTTCTGGCATTGTGAAGAATACAGAGGAGGCATGACCCAGGCTAACAGACACACTATCAAAGTGGGACAAAGGCCATCAAGATAACAGAAGGAGCAGGTGAATAACTTGTTTTAAGAGGAAACAGCTGGAGCTGGTTTCTGAATGCTAAACAGTGAGTTTCTGTTTGATTCAAGGAAGCCAAATCCTCAAAACTTAAGCTTTGAGATGTGTTCTGAACATCTACAAGACCCCCAAACTGAGTTGGGAATCTCCTGCGGAGAGGTTTTCTTGGGTCATTTTCTTAACTCCTCTCTTCTGCATTGGTTCGACGATGTAAGAAAAATAGCCTTTGTCTGATATTTTCTTCCTTGATCCTAGCACAATGCTGGAAGGGCAAAGGTCTTGCAACATACGAAGAGAAAATAGAAGATAAACCAACTGGTAAGATGTTCCAATTTAAGGCAACATCAATAAGTTCAAGTTATTTAGTTTTTAATATACATTATATAGTGCAATAAGCACCTAATACACTGTCTCATTTAACATTAAGTCAACCATGGGTGGGTGGGATGACCATAATCTACAGGTTATAGATGAGGACACTGAGGTCCAGGGAGGAACAGTGACTTTACCTACATCTACCGAGCGCTGAGCAGGGATTTAAACTTAATCATGGAAAGTTCCAAAAGTCCAAAGGCTTAACAATGCCCTACCCTGGCTCTTTCAGTTAAGAGCTAGCAGGCTGCATCTGCTACATTATCTTCTTTACTGGGTCTGACCTCACTTAATTGTCCTCCCCGCCCCCATTTTATTTTGCGTCTCCTAGAATACCTTTTTGACTGTAGGAGAGTGTTTAACATTTAATGTTGTTTTAGGTGACAAGAAAAGCTTTTCTGCATTAGGTTCTGTTCTTTTTGATGTCAGGAAAAATGTTTAAAGTTGTTCTTCTCCCTAATATTGCATAATATTATTCAAAAATAATCTTTAGTAAGCATTAATTGAATTCAATGAATTCATTGAATTCATTAAATTCATTGAATTGAGGCCATTTGAGTGCCTGAAGAAGACTGGGTAATATATAAGCTAACATAAAAAGGCCGTAGATTATCCCTTTCATGAATGCTGCTAGGATCATGAACCAATTAGAGATGTATGTTAATTCACAAGCAGGAAAAGTTTGTCAATCTTTAGTATGAACAAAGAGCAGGGATAATTTATTGAGCATCTACTATAGTCTCATTATTTTGCTATGTGCTGTGGGATGATATAGTTCTCCCTCTACAAGAATTTATAATCTAATCTTATGGAGGAGAGTAGGAAGCTCCAACTTTTGAGGGAAAGACTGTCTTTACATATTCAGGGATATTAATGGCTCATCCTAGACCAATGCTTATTGTTAAGTTTGTTGAATAAAATTTTAAAAACAAAAACAAGCAAATAGAGTATGAGTCATAGACTGCACACCAGAAACAGCTAGACTGCAGGCCTTTAAAGGAGTCTTTATGAACTAGACTTTGTTATGTTTCGAGAGACAGAAAACCCAACTCAAGCCTCTGGTTCTTATCTCTCTCCGTATACCATCTGAATTTATCTACTTTACATCTTTAAATTGAGAGGCTTCCTGTCCTCTGTGTTAGAAGGTCTTAGTTTCCTAGAATAAGTTTCTGTTTCAGAAGAAGACTGCCTTCCAAAAAATTAACATGCAAGAAATAAGACTATAAGAGAAAGTTAACCAACATAAAAATGTCGGTCCACAAAATGGGCTGATTAAATATTTAAAAGTCATTAATTCAGATTTTGTTAGAATTCAGTAAAATTTACTTTACTATGTCTATGAAGACATGGTTAGATAAGAGAAATAATGTAATAGTATTAGAAGGATATACATTTTAAAATTTGTGAACAAGGTGTTTCTAATTAACATTTACTTGCAATAACCATAATACCACTAGCAATTTATTCACGTATTTTATTGAATCAGATTCCCTGAAAACCTCCACTAGCCAGCACTTTATTTTGTTATTTGATATACTACCTTGTTCCAAAAAAATTTTGAGGTGTCTAAAATAATTTTTTTAACCTGCTTCAATGGAATACCGTGTATTTGTAGACTTTGTTACAAGGAACATCCTTATGTTTATCCCAATTAATTCCTACAACAAAGTTACCTGAAATAGAAGTTCATAGAACACATCTCAGAAGTGAAGAAAAGGAGGCTCAGACACTCTTGATGACTTGTCAAAACTAATCATGTAGATGGTAAATGGGAGATGCAGGGCAAGGTCCTGACTAGGATCACAGTCCAGAACTATCTCTATTGCACAAGTTGCCTCTCATAATTACTATAAGTGCTTGAAAATAAAGCTCTAACTTCCAAAACAAAAATCATATCTCTAATTCAGACACTTCATGCATCAGAATAATTTTTCTTAAATTTAAGACACCTGCTTTGGCTACGAGTGGCACTGAATCACTGAGACGGGGCAGGAAACTCCAGCTCAGTGTGCTGAGGAATGGGCATTAATGAAAGGTCAGGTCCAGATGTAATGTTACAAACACTGCTCAAGTCAATGCACTCCTCTCCACTAGCCCTAACACTGCTCTTTGCATCTCTGAACGCAGCTACTCCAAGAGCCTAAAACCTGGACCCTCCATGATCAAGTGCTTCTCCATCATGTTTCCAATGGAGGTGCATTTTGTTTAGTACTATCTTGCACAAATAGAGATTTAATGAAATTACCTTCCCTTGCCTAGATACCTCAATACCTCTGCACTCTAGTTGTATTATGTTTCTAGAACATAATAAAAATTTACTTGGAACGTAAAATCCTTGAAAGTTAACTCCTACTTCCGTGTTGTGTTGCTCTCCAGATTGCATGTGCTTCCTTAATGTGAACATTTAGTTATTTATAGAACATTTTACATATTTCTTCCTCATGCCATATTTGTTCATATTATGTTCCTTTGTACCTTGAATGTGCTTTCCCGTTCTACCACTTGTCATGTGCAAAATTTTTTGCGGCCTTTAGGATGTGGTTTAAACATCGTCTCCTCATAGAAACCATCCTCGACTCTTCAGACATCATCATAATCCCTACTCCTTGTGTTCACAGAACAGGAACGTACCCCCATCAATTATGCATCATTAACCATGTTTACTTCAATCTGTTTACAGGTGTCTTTGACCAAGCAATTATGCATGAAGAAGGTTGACCTAAAAAAACAATCAGACATGTGTTCAAATATACACATGGAACAATTTTTCCACTTTTATATTCATGGTAAAACTAAACAACTGTATGTCCAAAAAATTGGGCAGTGATTTAATAAAATCTTTCTTTTTAATTTTAACTCTATCTTTAAGAATCTTATATAGTTTCATACCTTTTAAGTTTAGTAAAATATTGATAACTCCTAAACTTATACCTGTAGCTTGGACCTTTCTCTCAGTCCAACTGCTTATTTGACATCGCCACTTGAATGTGCCAGAGATATCTCAAACTTAATATGGTCATATGTAAACTACTTACATTCTCCTCCAAACCAATCCCTCCAGAATACTTCTCCATCTCAGCTAACAGCAACTTTAATCTTTCAAAGGCTCAAGCCAAATATCTTGGGTGATTGACATCTCTCTTCTTCTTGCACACACTATCCATTCCATTAAAAATCCTGTTTTTGAGACCTTTGAAATGTGTACGTAACTTGAACCCTTCTCACGACTTCCACTGCTATCACACTCATCCAAGATATTTCTCACCTGAATAATGTAATCAACTCCTAAAATGGTTTTCTAAATTCTGCTCTTGCACTCTTCTATATTCTCAATGCATTAAATGTTGAGACATCCTTTTAAAATAAAGTTTGCATCCTTCATTGCTCTTCTTCAAATCCTCCAAAAACTTATCATCTTGTTTATAGTAAAATTCACATGCTTTCTGATGGTCTGTGAGGTCCAGTATAATCTGGCTATTCATTCCATCTCTGACATATCTTGCTATTTTCTCCCTCTGTGTAGCTGACTCCAGTCATGCTGGTTTCCTTTTTGTTACCACAGCATGCCAGGCCTGTTCTTGCATCAAAATATTTGCACTTGACATTTCCTTTGTCTTGACTCTATTTTTCCCCCAGATATCTGCTTGCCTCACACCCTCACTTACCCTTTAAGACTTTACTAAATTTATTTTTTAAGGGGTGGCTATTCTGCATCCCTGAACATCCTATCTAAATTTTGTAGCCCAGGTTGGTATTTCCTATCCTCTTAATGATTCAGTTTCCATCTTATTGTCTAATGTACTATATACTGTGCTTTTGTGTCTTGTTCATTGTCTTTCTCTCCTTCATAACCTATGTATGCTAAATTCAGGAATGGTCAGATTTATTCTCTCTTCATTCCTAGCAGTTATAACAGTGTTAGAAACAATAAATAATTGTCAGAAGAAGAATGGAATGAAAAGAGAGGAGGGAGGGAGAAAATCCACCCATTAAATTTACTATTTTGAAGTCATTCATAAGAATGAAGATGATCTTTATTAATAACATGAAAGTATTTCTAAAATATATTACCAGGAGAAACAAGACTTCAGAATGGCATGTGTATTATTATTCTAATATTTTAAATAAATAACTTTCTATAACATTGTATAGGAATAAAATGAGGGCTAAGAAGGGCATATACTGGCTAATAGTGATTGTCTCTGGAGGTGGTATGAAATGGTACTTAGCATCTTTGTTTTGCATTTCTGTATAATTTGCATTTAAAAATATGTATGTATTAAATTTTAGCAGTAAAAATTTAATATTCAGTGATGGAGATGTATATTTCTTTCACATTAAAAGCTGTTCATAATACACTTATTATGCAGAAAAGCAGTTTAGAGAATAGTAATAGTATGAGCATCAATGTTCAATTTGCAAATCCAAAGCACTCCAAAAATTAAATGTATTTTTTATATTTGTTGCCAAACACATTTGACCACAAAATCTAACCTGAACTGACATGAATTTATTTATAAACTTTGGTCCCACAGAATGTGAATATTCATCATTTTCACTAATTCTTCCCCAGAATCTGCTGCTGGTGATGTGCCATATAATGAACACAGTCCAAATTAACTTTCTAAAATGTAAACAAATTCTGGAACACATCCAACCATAGGGTGTTTTACACAAGGCATTGTAAATATGGATATCTTCACACCAAAACTATTATCTTTGGTTTGTGTGATTTTGACTGTTTGTTTTTCTTCTTGCTGAGATATATCTTGTATTTTGCTTTCTGCAACAAATTTCTTGTATGTTAAATAAAATAACATATAAATTAAATTAAAACTTTATGTAGGATCTATAGGCGTAGGGGAAAACGTTTTAAAACTGAGACAGTTACGGCCTTATCCAGGTGTGGCTTTGCATATTCCCACTGAAAAAAAACCAACCCTCAGATTTTGTCAACTCAGAGTCGTCAGGTGAGAGAAAGAAAACCTATTAGACTGAAATGCGAAATGCATAAATTTGGATGAAATAGGAATATAGGGGAGAGTGATTCCAACAATACTCTGGGAAAAGTTCTGCCCCAGGGACAATTTCAATACAGCAACATTAACAGATGCACAATCATGGCTGGATGCATAGCACCTCAGCACGAGATAGTGGCATTTTCCCCACCCAACATCTCGGGCTGGTTTCCACTAAAGACAGGAGGGAGTGATGCTGATATTAACAGAACAAGCATGTTCTTTTCCTGTTCAGCTATTTAAAGAAATGTTCAGCTGCAAGGTGTGCTGATTTATGCAGCTTATCTTCTTCAGCCCAGATAGAGCTCTCTTGCTTCTTCCTCCCATTACAACCCCCATTTAAGGGATCTGTAACTGACTTTCATTTTGTGACATAAAATTTACAAGAAATAGGGTGTATGTGGGGGGAGGCACTGTTATTGTTTCCAGGTGCTGCTGATCACACTTGTGTGGGGTATGAACACCCTTAATTGAGTTCTTAGCTATAAATGCATCATAAACATTTAGAAGACAGTCAGGCAATATTAAAAGAGAGGTGGGAAATTATTGTCATCAACTCTGTGACCTTAAACTGCAACACAAATAATTCTTCATGGGGATTAGAAACGTATCCAGCTTTTAGTGAATGGCATAGAGATGTGGCCAGCTGAGTGAAACAGAATTAGACCCCAGAATAAAATGCAGCTTGCAGTTTGGACTTAACATTTTTAGAGAATGGCCTCAAATCTGTATCTTGACATTCTTTTCAACCTTCAAGGACTAGTTTAATAATTGTTTCCTCCTTACAGTCTTCCCAAATCCCTACCTGTTACTATTAATTTCCCCTTTTTCTCAATTATTGCTGCTCATGTTTTCTGCATCTAGTAGAGTACTTATTATAATTTTTTCAGTTTGACCTTAAAGTGTTTGTGTTTATTGTGGAGCTCCCCAAGTTTCAGTTATCTGTGCATTTGTTTTAGATATTTTACCCAACCTGTGTGCTGTCCATAGCTTATTGACCTGATTGTCTCTTTACATTTACTAACTTTTAAAAACATTTTTCTCTTTAAGCCTCATTCTTAGTCTCATCTGCTAAATTAAAAATTTGATGTAATTATCTATATGCACATATTGCATTATAAGCATATATATGTACATATGTGAAATCTTATCACAATGACTATCAAAATTTTAAAATATTATTTACATTTATAAATATTTAAAATATATCACCTCAAATCACTTGGAATACTTCCAGTAGTTCATTTGCTACATATTAAATTCACACCATTCTTTGCAAAACACTGTCTCATTTTATATTGATAGATCCTTGTGTATAGGAATCATTTTTATTACACAATTCAATATGCTCAAGAACATTTGCTGAACACTTCATATGTGCAGGTAGTATGCTAGTGCAACAAAAAGTAATAAAGATAAATTATATTTTATATAATAATATGTTGATATAGTTTCAAAATAAAAAGATTAAACATCTAAATTAATAAAAAGCTTCCATGATGCACAAAACATCAAAATTTTCAATGAAAACAGCATTCCTTATTTATAAACAGGAGTGAGGACTACTGATTTGTTTAGGGAATGTAGGAAACAACCTAATAAGTGCCTTGTCTGTTCTTCTCTAAAGTCCCTGCTTTTTGAACTTTGCAGCGTGATCACAAGAACCTTATTCTCATATCTTGACATTTTCCTGACGGAACTTCTGTTTTCTGAAGCACTTCAGGCTCCTTCTCCCAGCTGGCTTCTCCCCACAGAAGGAATCACAGTGGAGTAATGAGTTGAAGAAAGGATCTCCATATAGAAGGAGCTCTTTGGAAGATCATGCCTGCCGGCTCCCTATGCGTTAACTGCCCTGTCTCCAGCCCCTCTTCTTGAACTTAGGTGGTTGATGGTAGAGTGTGGGGATATACACTTTAGTAGGAAGCCTGATAACAGCCCCAGACCCAAAACACATTCTGCAATACTGCTTTAACAACAAGGAAGTTCTATTTTGCGTCCTATCTGGCTTTTGGGACTATTTGTCTGTTATTTCTGAACCTATGGGAAAGAAAAATGTGTGCTTTACTAGCCTCCTTAAACCATAACACTATAGTGCATTTCCTGTGTCAAAGTGCTTTGAAAACTCCAAAGAATTAGGATATACATATTTATTCTTGTGTTTTATTAGCTATTTGTAATACAAATTCACTGGTATCATTACTATTTTGTATAAAATATATACATACACATAACTCAGTTCCTTAGCTCCTGGAAACAAAATACACTCAAGATATATGATTTGTTTTCCTTTTCCATGCCTCCCTCCTCCCTTCCCTAGCCACCTCTCTCTTAATTATCTGTCATAAAATATCTTGGTATTTTCCATCCTTGGCTGAAAGATGCTGAGTCCATTCCTCCCCATTTGTCCCCTGGCCCTCAAGGAAAGCATTATGTTTAGCATAATAATGTAATTAAGGTCATATTCTGCCTTCAGTCATCAATGTGCAAATGCTGTATGACTAATGAGACAGTCTTAACAGAGGCTCCTAAACTGTATCCTCTCACTCGGTTACATAGCCCTGGTTTCCTCAGCCCTTTTTTGACGGGGTGAAAATATGTCCTTCCCTTCAGGCTTCTGGATGAATCGCAAAATAAACGGAACCAGTGTTCCAGTCCTGGGGATTTTCAGAAAACGAGTTCTAAGAAAAATTAACCCCATCCCTCCTGTCTGTTTCCTCACCTACATTGTCTCCTTCTGGAAGCTGGACTAGCATATAAGCATGGGGATTCAGGTAGCCGGGCAGACACGATGGCTCAGAGGATATGAGGATGTGCAGGCATTGATAAAGAGCAGAGGGTGTGAGCAG
This sequence comes from Pongo pygmaeus, assembly GCF_028885625.2. Lineage (NCBI taxonomy): Eukaryota > Metazoa > Chordata > Mammalia > Primates > Hominidae > Pongo > Pongo pygmaeus. Next base: position 109,041,930 of record NC_072386.2, read on the forward strand.
GGAGGATCCGTTCCAGAGTGACTGGGTGGAGATGCATCCTCCAGAATTAGGAGACTGGAGCAGGGCTGCAGTTCTGCTATTGTTTTGGTTTTAATTCTCTCTATCTCCCAAAGCATAGGCCTGATCTTCTCTTCTTTCCACAGGGTATTTTTGAGCCTTTTTTCCCCCTTCTTATAAACTGAATATTATAATAATGACTACTTGATACAGCATTTATAAGAATTAAGTAAGACCAGAATTTGGATGGTTCACAGCATAGCATAATGTCATGCTTAGAGTAAGTAAAATAAATGTTAATTTTTTTCAATATGTTAAAATCTTAAACCTGGTCCTTTTGTGACTCATCTTGGGCATCAATTTTCATACCAATTTTTACCCTTAAGCCCAACTGCTTGTCTAATCAAAATGACAATATAACCTTGTCATTTCTCCCCATACTACTAGAGAAAACAAGCAAACAAATGAGCAAACAAACTTAATACTGTCTCCTGCTGCTTCCCTTCTTGCCTTTCCCGATAAGATCTTTCTAATCCTGTGAGAGTGATCTTTTCAACATGTATATCTGACCATAGCTCTCCCCTGCTTATGATCCTTTAATGCTTTCCAATTGTTACTAGAATAAAAAGCAAAATCTTCAACATGCCCTGGGATGCCCTACATGATCCAGCGCCTCACCTCACACCACCTTTCCCTTCTTCTCTAGCCTCTAGCTGTGCCAATCTTTATTTCTTAAAAATGTCATTCTCCTTCCCACCTCAGGGCTTTTGCACATGCTGTTCCTTCAGCTTCTTTGCCTAATTAATGCCTATATGTCTTTCAAATCTGTTTAAACATTATTTGCTCCAGGAAAACTTTCTCAATGCCATCCCTCTGCCCCATCCCAGATAATAATGAGTTTCTTTTTTGTATGACTTTTTTATTACATGTGTTTTTCCTTTGCAGCACTTAGCTAGAATTTAATTAACCGAGAATCTAATTAGACATTATATATTAGTGTAATTATTTTGACTACCGTCAGTCCCTCTCCATGAGGTTGTGGACTTTGTCTATGGAACATGCTCTTATTTCCATAAGAACTGTAAGTGCCTGGAAAGTACTGAATAAATATATTTTTGAAAAAAAAGAAAAAAACAAACAAAAAACAGAAAAAGGCATTGTGCTACAGCTCCATTTTAAATATTCTGAAAAGTGAAACTAAAATTGGTTAAATCACTTGCTCGAGGTCATCCAGCCATCAAATGATGGGATATAAAGTTGGTAGTGGTTTTAAAAAAAGGTTTAAAAGGAAGGGAACTGAAAATGGAAATCTAATTAGGTTAGAGATGGCAAAGAGATGGCAAAGAGTCAGCAGGAGTACTCCATGCCTTTCTTTCTTCCCTCCGTAGACATCGGAGTGAGTTCCAACTCCCTTTCTCAGTAAGCACAGATTGGGCCTCAGCATCCTTCTCAACCCAACCCTTCAACTGAATAGTTGAAATGTATTTGCCAGACCTGAACTGGAAGATTTTTTAGCGGTGAAATATGACAAACATTATTCTATCTTTGAGGTGGTGAGACAGGAAAGTAATAGTTTAGTTTTGTTCAGGTGTGTTTTATATTCCTTTGGTTTTCATGAAAGCCTCTTAAACTTTCCTCCATGTCATCCAGTGAATTCACGAACATAGAACAAAAGTTGGATACCTAATTGTGTAAGTGAATTTAACAGTGAATGAATGATGGAATGAATGTGACTGAGTCACGTGGAAGTAACAGCAGGATGACACTTAATTTTGGCACACAGTCCAAATATGGGGTAATATAAGCATCTCTGACTCCTGCCAGACTCTGAAGTCAATGGAAGCTTCTGACCAACTGACAGCCTCACCATAGTTAGAAGGGCCTATGAAATGGAATAGGGGAGAAAACATTTCAGCTTCCCTTGCTTTTGTGGATCTCTCTTCCAAGATTCTGCTCCAGGTCAGATTCTCTTGAGTGTTTTCAATGTCCTGGTGCAACACTGAACATGAGAGCAATTAAGTGTGATGTATGTTACCCGGCCTTCCTGGACTGCCCAGGCCACTCTGGGATCTCCCTTTTGTTGGATTTTATTTCTATTTTATTAGAATTTTCCTCCTCCCATCAAACAGAAACATTTCTGATCCACAGCTGAGCTTCTGCAATCCTTTTGACAGCCTTATCCACTACTCGGGTTTAATCTGCCCCAGGTAGATCAAAAAGAATTGATATGAATTTTTTGATTGGGTGCCTGTCTTTTTTCTCACCATCTCTTTACCTTTCGGCAGCTGAAGGGGATCCATCATGATAATTTCCCGTTATTAGGTTTGAAGTGTTTTGAATGTGAAATGCCTTTTCACTTAGAAAGAATTGATGCCTATAACTTGTAATGTGTTAGCAGTTTGGTAGAGTGCTTGACAGCCCAAACTGCATTACAGGTAGCTAATCCCCATGGTTGAGCTCCATTAAAGAATAGATGGTATCTGTTAATACAGCCATAGAGTGTGGGTCATTGTGCTGAAAGGCAGTCTAGCTGCTGAGAGAAAGATTATAATGTGACTTTATTCTATTTTAAACTTGCAGAATGTATGGTAGATATACTAGTCATGATTGATTAAAGATAGGAGAGAGGATTTTATGACTCCCCTGGTATGTGCCAGGTTTATAATTCCCACCAGGAAGAAAAATGTCTCCAATGGCTTAAACAAGACCAATAGCAAATTTCAAGCTGTGGACAGATACTTAACTCCTGTATATTCTTCATAGTGACTTTCCAGGTATTTCATGCAGTTCTTTGGAAGAGATAAGAGTCTAATACCCTGATTCTTATGCTTATTAAAAGTGACGCCTTAAGAAGAAAGGACTTCTGGTCCAGTATTGTGGCTGCAGTCAAATGTGGGTTATTTTTTTTTCATGTTAGACTAGTAAAGGCAAGTATATGTCAATTTATGTGCTATTTCTAAACAACAGGTAGTGAAAAGCTTGAAGTTCTTTACTGAGTACCAGGAACTGTGATAATGCATATGCACCATGACCCAGTAACAATGTCCACTATAGGCACAGGTGGGACAGCAGAGACCAATGTATCACATATTTGTCATTCCTGGTATAAACAAACTCAAGCATATTTTGGTAACCACAGTCTTTGGAGTAATTAAACATATAGTCAAGCTTACAACTCTTCATAATTCACATAATCTATAGAAAGTCCAATTAGAATATCTGAAGCCTGGATTATGAAATAGCACCCATTATATTATATGAAATGTAGATTTTTGGTACACAAGTGGTTATTAATGGAGCTCCATAAAAACAGCACATTTCACAGTCAAGCCTTCATTTAACAGATATTTGTGTATTAACTCTGAAATTCTATTAGAGAAAAAAAGTACTGATGAGATTCCTACCCTTAAACAGTACACATGACATGATGGGACATTAAATGCAGATTTCTGGAATAGCTGAATAACCAGTCAAAGAGGGTTCTAGTACCAGCATGTGAGCAATCCATGGTTTCATAAGTAAAACCCAATCCCAACTTAGGGTTCTTCAGGTGGAAGTCAAGCCTCTCAAGTTCTATAAGGTACTAATTTTTTGCCAACCAGATGTTGTGCATCAGAGTTTATCTAGAGCATCTTCTCATTTATAGGGAAACTGAGGTCAATGGAGATAGTTATATTTATCAAAGGTACTCAGTGTTGACAGCAGCTCAGATTTCTGTATTCCTAGTCTAGTGCTGGTACTGGAAAATGCTGTCTAATATTTTTTGTTTAATGGTTTTATTAAATAGATGTATCAAATTTTAGGCTTGTTTACTTACTTAATAAAGGTTATTTATTTACTTAATATCACTTACTCAATAAATTATTATATCAGGTAGCATTGTATGGTAGATAAGAGCTAAGAATTGGGATTAATACAAATTTGGTTCTATTTACTAGCCAAGTAATTTAGACTAATACTGTGTGCCTCTGTTTTCTCATCTGTAAAAAAGAAAATCATGCCTAATAAATAGAGTGAAGATTAAATGAGATCATGTGTATAAGGTCGATGTCCCGGACACGTACTAAATGTCTTAGTATCTCCTTGTCTGAATGTTGCATCAATCACAGAAGATATGTAAAACCCCATTGGCTCATTTTTCCTCTCTTAAATGAAGTTTAAACTGCTGAAATTATTGAAACAGCAATTAAAATAGAAGTTAGTAAGTGATTGCAATGTCTTTTTGTGACCATTAAGTCTTAAAAGTAAGCTGATACCAAAAGTCATTTATTTCCCATTCATTATTAATTAGCAACTATGGGGTGAGTAGATCTTAAATAAAATTTAGGTATATTAGCTACAAGTTTTCTCAAAAAACCTTGCCTGTTAGCAGTAGCTCATGATAATTGGGATCTTGATCTTAAACACAAACATGACCAAAATACCTATTCCTAAACACACATTAAGCCTTACAATGATGCCAGCATTTTAAAATATTTATCCATTACATTCAGTGCTTCAATGTGACACTGAAACTCAATAGCTTCTAATCTTCTGGCTAAAATCTCTTTAGTAGAAATACTTGACTGGGCACAATGGCTCACGCCTGTAATCCCAGCACTTTAGGATGCCGAGGAGGGTGCCTCGCTTGAGCCCAGGAGTTCAAGACCAGCCTGGGTGACATGGCAAAACGTTGTTTCTACAAAAAATTAACCAGGTGTGATGGCACTCACCTGTAGTCCCAGCTACTCCAGGGACTGAAGTGGGAGGATTGCTAGAGCCCAAGTAGGTCCAGACTGCAGTGAGCTGTGATTGCACCACTGCACTCCAGTCTGCGTGACAGAGTGAGACCCTGACTCAAGAAAATTTTTTAAAAGTAAAAAACATAATAAAAAAAGAAAGGGAGGAAGGAAGGAAGGCAGAATTTGATCAGAGTTCTTCCCACTTCTTGGTGATATTTCGGTTTTCTCTCACTAAACTCATATGTTAACAAGACAATAATTAAGATCCATATCTTGTACTAAGGGGAAATCAACACAAGTAAGCAAAATACAAACCAAAACACCCCATTTCCAAAAGCATGTTTCTCAATGACAATTCCTGCATAGGCTTCCAAGACCAATCTTTCACATGGTCGAAATCATAGTCATTGCTTTGTATGTTGCTAAGTAAATAGAGCCAATAAGAAGGAGAATACCAGTGGAAGTAATTCAAATAGAACTTCTTGTTTTCTGAAGTTTAAGGTTACCATTACTTTATAGGACCGCTACTATTTAACATCTCTCCAAGGACAGTATAACACTCTTCTCAGCTTTCGAACCTCTGCCTGGTTTGAACCTTTCATGTTTATCTTCAAATAGATTTTTCTGTGTCTTCTCTTAATTTAATAATATCCATGGCCATTGGCCTAGGTCTATTCTACATCTGGATAGGATTCTTACACTGATGTATGCTGTTTGCCCCGGTAATGCTGTTTACCTCCTGTTTTACTGACTTAGGGCCCATCAAGGTGAAGAAAGCTAGCCCTCTTTCCCTGATACCTAGCTTCTTATGTTCCTGCCTTTCAAAAGTTGAGAAACAAGAGCAAGAAAATTATGCAGTCCCTTCATGGTGACTTTTTTTTCCTAAGATTTATCTGCCATTTCTCTGGTTCTGTATTACTTATCAATCCAGGACTGCAGCCTTCATAATCTCAAGCAAAAATCAGGGTCTATTATAAAGGGAACACTGGTGAGGCAGAGACGAAAGGGGGAGAGAAAGACCATCTTGCCTTCATTGAGATGAAAATTTACACAAATCAATTTGTTTCTAAAGTCACGGAGTTCTCTGAGTGTATTTTTAAAAAGCTGTTCATAAAAAAATAAGTAAATAAACTTGAGTTAATTAAAAATGTGTCTATATAATGGCATCAATTTCATTGCATTGTGCACTTTGGGTGTAAGTTCTAAATCTTTTTGTTGTTATTATTGTTGTTTGTTTTTAAAGATAAAAATTGTTTTAATGGTTTAAAGGGAAATAAAAAGGATTTTTTGCCTTTTATTATTATTTTTTATTTTACTCTAAGTTCTGGGATACCTGTGCAGAATGTGCAGGTTTGTTACATAGGTATACATGTGTCATGGTGGTTTGCTGCACCTAAGTTCTAAATCTTATATAGATAAACTTTTAGGGAAATGGTTATATTGATATAAATGGCTTTTTGTAAAAAAAAATCATGTTTATATAACTTGAGTTTCAAAGAAATTTTTGTATAAAAATTTAAAATGAAAATACTTAAAATATAGGATTTCAAGAATATATCTTGTTCTAATATAACGTACAGGGAACCATAAAATATGCAGGTGACTGCAGACTTTGGACTCACCCTCACCCTCTATTAGAAGAAGTTAAAGAGCTTAAGTCTAGCACACTGGAAATCAATGTCAAGCCAGAGTTTCTGTGAGTCCACACCTGACTTCATGCCCCAACTTCAGTTTTTGCCCTATTCTTCAGAGGAAACCCCCTTTGAGTACTTTAAAGTGCTAGTAAAAAGACCACTTTGAGTTCTATAATGAGTCCAAGTCTTTATACATCACTAGCCTAACATTCAACAGAAATCGTGTGACAAACATTACTGGAAATCCCAATGTCCTTGGACATGGTCAAAGAAGAAGATCCCCTTGTAAGACAGTGCGATTGTTGCACTCATAGCTTTTCTATGATTTTGTTTTCTACTTCTATCTTTCACAGTCATATAAAATAGAAATATGACTTTTACTTCATAATGTATGCACTTGTACAACATATTTTCAATATTTCTGGAACATTTTCAACAGTTAGACATTTTTATCCCCTTTTAGAATTTGGTGTTATGTGTTTATTCCTATGTTTACCTTCTAGGACTAGACCCATGTTTGTCACTCTCAGAGAAGCATTGTGTCATGGTTTTTTTTTGTTTTGTTTTTTGTTTTTTGTATTTCTGTACACAGTTTGTAGAAACACAAGTTTCTGCTCTGAGCTTTTCCTGAAACTTGCCTGTAGATAGATTGCCGTGAGGTCAAATATCTGCCTCAGTACCTGAAGTTCTAAGGAAGCTTTCTAGATTGTTCAAGGCTGTGCCCTGTTTTCTTCTATGGATATCTTCCTGACACTTTTTAATGCACACACCTTTTCTAGGTAGCCCTGTTGGAGCTGGAAATTATTTTTATCTGCTATTCTGGACTTCCTTCCATCATCTGGAAGGATTATCACTCCTGGTGCACCCCTACTTTGAAGAGTTGCATTTATTCATGACTGCAAATGAGGTAAAATAAAACCCTTTTTAACCATTTTCTCTCTTTTTACTCTTTTTCCCGTGAAGCGTAATGAGGCTTAATTTTCATTTAATTTAAAAAAGAAAGTCAACAATCACACCCCTTAAAAATCATACCAGAAGTTAGCCAATAGTAACCATAATAACTAAAATTATTGAGGGTTCATCATATGACAAACCCTACTCAGTGTTTTGTGACTCTTATTTCCTTTAATACTCACAATAATGCCATGAAGTGTGTACTTTTTTTCATTCTTTTTCCAATTAAACAAACAAACAAAACTACCAAAACCTGAAGTTTAACGAGATCAGATCAACTGCTTAAATTTATATCGTGAATAAGCAACAGAACCAAGATTGTAGTCCAAAGTCCAAGTCTGTTAATATTAGAGCCCAGATGCCTACTCACCAAAACTCTCTGCCTCTTGACCCATTTCGGTGGAATATGTGTTCACACTGAGTCATGGAACTACAATGTTTTGTAGAGCAGGAGAATGAGCAAAAAAAGCGAGAGAGAAGGAAAAAGATCTCCTGTTGCCTGCAACAGAAAACTAAACAACATCACAACTCACAACATGAAATGATGTTAATTCATTAGGACCTTTTTTAATTGCTAAGAGCTGTCAGATTTCAGAAATTCATTTAAAAAATTAACTTGGAAAATTTTGTGACATTCTTCATTTTGTGCATATGACTTACCTAACACATGTGTGCACTTGGCGTCTAATATTCAGTCTCACATGGCCACTTGGATGTAGGAACTAGCAGCAGTTGTAGAGAGGGAAGGTCATGAGGATATTCCTGTGCAGTAACATGATAATTTTTGGACCACTCTTTCCTCTTCTGTTTCCCCTGCTTCCCTCACATCTTGTGGCTTTGCCAAGCCCTTGGTTTCAGGAGTTCCCTGACTGTACAGTTTGCAAACTTGCAATTTCACACCACATTTGTCACCATAGCAACAACAACAACAACAACAAAAACCCTACAAAGTGGAAAATTTGTTGAATCAGCTGCCAGATTTATGTCTTCCTGGTGTCCAGTCAAACACATCACTGCCTCCTGGGCTGTCTGTGCAATGGACAGGTATTATTTTCCTAAGAGCTATAGGCCTGACCTTCAATTCCCAACTGTCTCAATTCCTTTTTTGCTGATCTTGTTTTCTTCTGATCCACACTTAATATGTGGCCAAAAAGAGTGTTTCCCCTTTCACATTTCAAATCTTGTTTTCAGTAGGTCTTCCTCCGGGGTGGAAGAATACACTTCAGAATCAACTAAAGTTTAAGAAGTGGTATTGATCATCATCCTCTGTGTTGGCCAAGTAATTAACATGGAGAAAATTGCATCCAAATCTGAATACTATCATTTAAGAGAGTCATGTGTGAATTTTAGTCAGGCAGGCCCTGAGATTGGGTATTAGCAACCAACGAGTTAAGCTGTGTTTCAAGTTCAAAGTCTGGTGTAGAGTGAAAGCAGAACCTGAGGACCAGGGTCTGAGAGAGAATGTCAGTCAGACAAACAGACTGTTCATACTGTCAGGTATAAGTAGGGAGGCCAGGTGCTCTTGTCAGTAGAGGGTGGCATACTCAAAGGACGGAGATATCAGGCATCTATAGGTTATAAAGTTCTCCTTAGTACTACCTGGCCAGCTCTCATTATTTTAGGTCAATTTCAGACCAGAGAATATGCAGGCAGGGGAAAGTAGAAACTTCTCTTCTCAAGCATTCTTTATATCCACAAAATGACATGATTCACTACTCCCAATGGTTTTCCGCCTTGATCTACCTCTAAATTGCTCTTTCTCCAAATAGATGCATGTGCAAATTCTACAATCCTTCAATAAGCAGCTAATGGAACATCTACTCTCTGAACTTTCTTTTATAGCATCTCCCAAATTAAACGTAATGCCCTCTCTTCTGAATTCTTACAACAGCCTATCTATATTTCTCTTATAATATTGCTTGCTTTATCCATTATATTTGAATTGGTATTCTAATTGCTGTCATGTGTAGACAGATTAGAAGCTAACCTCTGTAAAAATAGGGATCGTATTCAGCTTATTCATTCTCATTTTCAGAACTAGCATAGTGTTAGTTAATTTTATTTGGATATGCACAAATGAGTACACACATGCTTATACTAATGTTTACAGTGTCCTCTGTCTGGTGTAAATTCTTGGTGAGCAAGGTCTGCATCTAATTTGCCTTTCTCTGGTGCCTAGTACTGTTTTCAATTCAGTAGGTTCTTTACAGATTGTTGTTAAATGACTTCTCTCAGAAATGTAAACTACAGAGATTCTCCAATGTGTCTGAAGTAGCCAGACAAGTTTCTTGCTTATGCAGATCAATGCAAATAGTTATGCAAATGGAGCTAAAAGGATTCAGAGAAGATGGAGCACTACTAATGGAAATGACTCAAAAATGCCACTTTCTCTACACTACTGCTATTTCCCAGAATTCCTCAGCCTGCACATGCTCAATTGAAACCCCATTACTTTTTTCAGGAACAAAGATGATGGGATGATGTGCTACCCCTGGGCTCTCCAGGTCCCTCTTCCTTAATCCCCTCCGGTGCATCACTAGAGGGACCCATGCAGTCCCTAAATGAGAACTTTACAGCCAGGCACTGCTGACACTACTTCATTATGAAGATGCATGGGATGGCTACAAGATAATGAATGCCAGTGCTCAGAAGGATAAACTCGGCTTCTCCCTGATACAATTTAACATCGTATTTCCCTAATTTGGGCCTGATTTAGTCACTGGGGTATTTGCACGCCTCTTCTATGGTGCCGATAGTTAATTAAACAGATGTTGCAGAGGGAATCATTAATTTTAGTGCTGCAGATGGGAGCAGAATGACTTTGTGAAGTTAATGTTTCAGCAAAACAATGGGTTTCTGTCATCAGCTGGTATAAACCAAGTAAATTAAGAGAACAAGTAGAATAGAGTAGATCGCTCTGAAGAAATATCAATGATTCATTTGAGGAATTACACTTCTTTTTGTCTTTGCATTTCCATAGGGGAGAAAAGTGAATGTCTAGAGGGTGGAGTGGTGGAAGCAGCTTGAAAGAGTTTAAAGCTCTCACTATGCAAAGATTTTTGTTTGCCAGGGCTCATTTTGTATATGAGAGTGAATGATTTGGAAATATGAATTGAGCTAGATAAACCAGGGAAATTTGTGACAAGGCTTACAGTTAAGAGAAACACGCAACTGGAAGATGGAGAATCATTTCTACTATTTTCACTGTTGTATTATTCATTAATTCAGCAAACATACGCTGTTGAGAGGCACTTTGGGGCTGAGAACACGACAATGAATGTGAAAGACAGAGTCCCTGCATTTCTGGAGATCATAATCATTCAGGAAAAATAAATAGATGCAGATAGGGCACAACCGTGTGCAAGTTCATCACATACATATTTGGGGAAGAAAAATAACATTCATTGAGCAGTCCCCCCATGTGCCAGGATTATATATGTGCTTAATAATTTTTATGATAAAACTGGATATATATATATACAAGGAAACTGAAATCTTAAAGTCACAAAGGTATTATGAAGAAGTTTTATTTTAATATTGGTTCAGAAATGAATTTTGTCCTCAAGAAGCTTACATTCAAAGAAAAGAGATACATTATATAAGTGTATCTATCCATTATACAGGCTTTAAAATGACTCATCACATAAATAAAAGTCAATGGAAATTCAAGGAGAAACAGATGGATATGCCCACAAGGACAATTGAGAAAATAATCTTAAAGAAGGAGAAATTTAAGGTAATCCTTGAAGAATAGGTCTTACTTCAACATGCCAAGATGGGAAGAGGGATTATAGAAGACACATATTTGGTCAATCTTTCTTATAATCAGGACAATTGCTTCTTATAGGATGATCTGAGATTTGTGATTATTATTCTAGTCTGCTGTGTTGAACAGAATAATGGCTGCACAAAGATGTTGATGTCCTAAAAGTCAGAATGTGTGAATATGCTATGTTGCATGGAAAGGAGTAATTAAGAGTACAGATGAACATCTAAACATTGCTAATCACTTGACCTTAAGAAAAGATTATCCTGGATTATTTGGATGAAAACAATGTAATCACAAGGGTCCTTAAATGGAGAAGAGGGACACAGAGTGTCAGAACCAGAGAGATCAAAGCATAAGAAAGACTTGTTGAGCCACTGCTGGCTTTGAAGTTGCAAGGGTACCATGAGCCAGGGGGTATGGGCAAGCCTCTAGAAGCTGGAAAGCGAGAACATTGATTCGCTCCTGGAGCCTCCAGACATGAATGTAGCTGTGCCAACACTTTAATCTTAGCCCAGTGAGACTTGTTTTAGCTTTTGACTTCCAAAACAATAAGATACTGAAAACATGTTGTTTTAGGCCACTAAGTTTGTGGTAATTTGTTACAACAGCAATAGAAAATTCATACATAGACAGAGGAGGGTTATTTCTTCTTTGATTGGTGTAATTTCCATTAGATAAAACTTACATGCTTGCCTTTTCTTACTTTACTTTATGTTCTTAATGAAATTTTATATTGCATGCAGCATTTTCTGGTATTCTGATAATTCATTCATTCACTAATTCATTCAACAAATATCTCCTTAGATTTCCTGAGATATGACAGTGAATACAACAGAGTCCTTTTTTTTCTTTTCCTGAAGCTTACACAGTGAAGAGAAAGTGTGGCATTTAGACTTGAAACAAGTAGGATGGGCCTGCCATTTTTCGGGCCAGGGAACATGGGAGAAAAACTAGGCATAGAACAGAATATTATTAGTTCAATTTGATTTATGTTCCATATAAGATTCCAGGAGGCTGTTGTGGATACAGGTTTGCAGGTCAAAAAAAAAGTGAGAAATGGACTAGAAATAGAAATCACCCTAGTTATTTATCATCCATCCAATTGCATTATTTTTAGTACAGGATGGGCCTCCAGAATGGTGCCATATATGGCATCAGATGATGTCCTCTATGATTTCCTGGAGGCAGTTGGCACAGGCTCCATCCCTGTGAATCTTACAGATGAATCCTGGTTCTGTAAGCTTTACTGGCTTAGATGGGTGTTATGGGGAAATGATGTTGGGAAGAGCCAAGTTGTGTACAAAATGATTACTTTGCTCCATCTCAGTATGGTGCTGAGCACACCAGCTGTGCAGGGACCATTCTTGTGCCATGTCTCCAAGTGTGTTGATTAAACCATATGCTCATTGATCTCCAGGGGCTCTGTTCTATTGTGGCACTGACTCAGCTGGGTAAACAGATTTTATTGTTGCTTAGAGTCTCAGGATGGCCCCACCCTATCATTCTTAAACTACTCTCAGTAATCATTGGTTTCAGAAATATATCCCCACCCCGACATGGATTATATTTTCTTTCTGCCTCAGTGTGTGCAACTTCCACTATCAATACACACTTAATGGCAAATTTGACCCAAATCGCCCTGTATTTCACAGTGGCTCAAAAGTTGTGCTATGTCCCTAACTGAACATCTCAGCGTTTCCCCATCACAAGCTTCCCCCTTAAACTATTTTGTCAAACCGGGCAGATGTACGAAGTCAGTCATGCAGTCATACACAGGTATGAAAATACATACTCAGGGTCTAAACAATAATATAAATTTAAAAATTTAATAATTCAAGCATTGAAAAGTGAAAATTGAGCCTGTACTGTTATCATCACTGCTAGCTGTTTTTGTTTGTTTGTTTAATTTGGTAATTATAAAATTAATTTACAGACAAACTGCTACACATAAACTTAAATTGAGATGAGAGGAGTCTCATTTAGAGGACTTTCAGTTAGAGGAGTTAAATTGCACACAAGAAAACATGTAAAAGCCCTTTAATTCATTAAAGAAGCACCTAACAAAAATTATTAAGAATGAGCTACCGGGTATTTCCTGTTGTAAGGCAACTTCTAAATTATTAAAATGTATTTTCTTATGAAAGTACTAATGTACTTTTTCACTCTCACTTCCTCAATTGTTACTGTTAGTCAAATAGTTTCAGAAATGTAAGATGCTACCTAAGTCCTATCATTTGGCTTCTGTGATTAGTGAGAACCTAAAAAGGCAAGTAAATTGCCCATATTAAGTAGTCAAGTTGAATCTAAATGATCTAAATGCCCATACTGGCTTTAGTCTTCCAACGATATGCTAGAGTAAGTGCTCTGAGAAACTCTCTGCTTCAGGAAAGAAGAAAAAAGCAAGCTAAGTCATAGACAGGAAAAATAATATGGATGCATTGTTAGTTTCTTTAAAGGTAAGAAAGATTTCCACAAACACATTGATCCCAAACATGTATAAGCTGATAGAAATTATAAAGAATGGGCACATGTGGGAAGTGGCAAGTACTTGAAGGTAGATCAAGAAAACTCCTGTATTTGGATTACTGAAGTTTTAGCCAGCATATGGTGGAAAGCTGGCATTGAGGCATAAACCTGGTCCCTCAATGGGAGCACAAGTGTACCAGATTTGGAACAAATACAGAATTGAGGAGAGGCAGACTCAAACCTCCATCTCATAGTCTTTTCAATACACCACACTATAGCAGTAAAGACAAGGCTGTCCACTGTCTAATATCCATTGCTAAGGGTCTTTTAGAGCCACCTTGTAACAAGATGCCAACCAAAAGTGAGGACATTTCTAGGTCAAGATGACCAAGGGATAGTGAGACTATATGAGAGATCTTTCTGTGCACCAAAGAATCACTCTCTTATAAAGAAGAAGATAGAGCTAATGATTATTATTTCTAATAATCGTAGCAATGTCTTGTTATAGTGCTTAGCTTCTGGAAGTTTTTGACAAGTGCTAATGAGGATAAGGTTGCAGTTTTGATGGACATAAGGTTAAGTTAATTTCAGTCCTGCCACTGATACGGTCAGCGAGAACTAATGATCATAAGGGCCACATATATTGGAAGTGTTGCTGACTCAGGTTAACCCATCACTCTTTAGCAATACTCCATAGTACTGGAGTTAGCAAGAATAAGGTTGACATCAACATAAATGGATCCATTCCTACCAACCTTGCCTAGACATTGTTCCAGTTGCTAGAATCTAAGTTCAATAAGGACACAGTTTAAGTCTCTCTTTCATTACTGTACCCTGAATGCTTAGCTGAGAGCCTGGCTTGTAGAAGGTAACCCTTTTATTTTGGATAAATGGCTAATAACCAATTTATAAAATATTTGGTATAATATTTAGAAAGGAGCCTGGCAACAAGGACTGGGCTATGTTAGCAGATTTTCCCATAAATATTGTGATCTGTGGAAAGTATTTAACCTTTCAGTATCTCATCATGATTTTCATTTATCAAGTGAGGTTTGGATACATGTTTCACCAGATTGTTAAGAGTATATGAATTATAAAGTGCTCTACAAATATTAGGTATTATAAGTTTAGCACTTAGGCAGAACTGAATGCAAAAATATAAATGAGGAGAAAAATAAAACAAAATGACAATTGTTTAGTCTAATATGCTAAACACATTCACATAGGCTTCACAATATAAACTATGCAATAGTTTTATAAAATAAGTATTGCTGGCCCTAATTATCAGGAAACGAGCATAAGGCTCAGGTAAAGGTTGAATGTGACTTCGTTTGTATAGGACTACTTTCCTTCTCTCTCTCTGTATCTCACTGCCTCCTGGCACATATGAAAGACAGAGAACAAGAATATGTAAACTGGAATTAATTGCTTAATTTTATAGCACCAAATATAATATTGGAACTTGGAAAAGGGGAAAACAAACGATGCCAAGAAATGTTTTATAGACAAAGTAGGATTTTAACAGATGTTTGAAGGATGCATGGAATTTTTTCATCTGACTAAAGAGGGAAGGCTGGATCAGCCTTCGGCTTATAGGCACCCCCGAAGGAACAGAAGTAGACATAAGTACTGGAGAAATCTAGTTTGAAGACCTGAGCAGACAGTATAGGTAAGTCAGGGAAATAGAGTTGAGGTACTTTTCTTCACGTGGATTATACACAAAAAGATTGAGCCCTTTCTGCACCAAGTACCTAGGTTACAAAGTTCTTCAGAAGAAGAGGCAAGAACTAAGTGTGAGGGTCAAGACTTGTCATTGAAGAAGCTGACAGTAGCATAACCTACCCTAGCCTTCCTCATGCCAATTCACTGAAATGTTCTTGTGATAGACCAAAGAGATGCTGCAATCCCAATGATATGTGTAAAGTAGTGTAAGCCATTTTACATGGATATTAAATAAAATGTTTCTATAGAATCTTTGAAGATTTAGAGATATTCAGAAAATAAAACATGAGTTACAGTTCACACCACTTCTAGTTGCAGCTGCTAATGTACTTACATTCACGGGCATTGCTTTCACTACAGTAGCTGAGTGCCTGAACCTTATGTGGTGTCCCTTAATTGAAACTTGTATTTTCATAATTTTAATTTCTGCTTGTACATCAGAATTACCCATAGATACTTTAATAAGCCATACAGACCTTGTTATTCCCCACTACTCCAAGATTCTGATTTACTCTATCTAGGGAAACATGGAATCTGGAGTTTGAAAATTCTCCCTTGATAAGGCTAATGCAAGGACAGTGTTGATATCTACTGGCATAGATAATCCACAAATTCCAATCCATGTGGCTCAT
Organism: Pongo pygmaeus; assembly: GCF_028885625.2. NCBI lineage: Eukaryota > Metazoa > Chordata > Mammalia > Primates > Hominidae > Pongo > Pongo pygmaeus. Next base: position 109,057,825 of record NC_072386.2, read on the forward strand.
GAAGTAATAACATATTTAAGAGTTGGTACGATTCCTCTGGTTCCATAAGCCCTATCTTTGGCTTTACATTATGGTTACATCATGTTTTTTCCAAGAAAAGTTTTGTAGGACCATGCCTATTTTGGTATAGGAACATAGATTATGTATTTCTAACTAAACTTATTTTGTCATAGTTTCAGATTAGCAAAACAGTTGTTCAGGGTGTTTTCTCCAGATTTCCCTAATATTAATTACCACCATAATTTGGCGTATTTGACAAAACTAAGAAATTAAGACAGATGTATTTCTACTAACTAAACTCTAAACTTTATTTATATTTCACCAGCATTTTTCATCAATGTTCTTTTTCTGCTGCAGTATTCAGTTCAGGATGCCATACTGCATTCAATTGATTCTATCTTGTAAAGATCATTTTAAAGGGGATTTTGGTACAATCAGTCCTCACACCACCTATTTGTAACTGCCAACCTGATCCAAGTTGCTCAATTTTGAAATAGCAAAGCACATTCAGAAAGGACTCAGTCTTGCCTCAGTTAACCCATCTCTTCGGCCAAAAAGATAAGGTTTATGACTCCTGCTAATCTCATCATTTCACACTGGATCATGACAATGCTCCAGATGATTTCAAAAAAGCTGATGAAACCCCATGAAAATAAAATCAGTCACAATACTCAGCAGCAGGGAAGGGATTCCAAGACCCACCGGAACTTGTGGAGTCCTTAACTCCTTGGTAATAGATTTGAGGGAGATTGCTTGTACTCATTGTTTTATTAACTTAGTGTATGAATTAATGAGGTAAGATTATATGTGATTAAGAACCCAACCACAAAAACACAGAGACATGCTCTTTACTCAACATTGCCAAAAACTCTATTTCAGTGATATACAGACATGATCAATGGAATACTCTCAGTTTTAAATAAGAGCAACTAGTTTCAATGCCTGGAAAGTAATGATGAAGCTTGAAGTTCTAATTCTTTCAGAAGTACAGAATACATCTCTCAGAAGTGCATTTTTTTCTCCATTAACAGCATCTTTTGTTTTCAAAAAATCTATAAGAACAATGTATACAGTTGAGAAATTTATAAACACACAACACAAACATGCACACATGTATGGGGTACGTGCATATATGCACAAACACACAGAACTCTCAACTCTGAATAGAAGGCTAGTTGAAGTTCATTCCTCATGCTTTCTGATTGTGGTGCTTTGATTCATCTCTTAGCACTGCATGGATAGATTTCACAATTGGATTTACATCTTGAGATGTAAATGGTCTAAACCAACGCACCTTAATAGAAATTTGTTTAATTTTCTTTTTTCAGCGTGTTGAGCTTCTAGTATTCAGTTGTTCAGCATTGCAATCAATGTTTCAAGGTATTTTAAGGTACCAAATTCTGACCATTGCCAAGCAAAGTAATACACTAAGGAAAAGAAGAAAATAGGAACATTCTTAGGGGAAAATATATGTGATCACAACACACAAAATATATTAATCCAGGGTTGTATAGTTTTCAGAATGTCATCTCCTTATTTGAGTTTTACAACAACCCTGAGAGATTCTATTGATACTTCCCTTCTGTACATACCTCTCCTTAAAATTCCAGGTATTGTATAGTTCTCTGGAGTAGTAAAATTAACATCCAAGAAATATTCATTTATCGTGTTTACAAAAAGCCAACTGACTGGTAATAAAAATACTTCTGTTAACTTTAATATTTGAAACACTTGAGAAACTTATATAACAACAAAAATCCGGAGAGTGTTATTAAATTACTTTTATCATGAAATAATGGGAGTTCTTTAGGGGTGCTGGATCTGAGCATTGAAAGCCATTTTGCCTCTTGACTTCTCAATTAACTTTTTACTCATGCAAAAAAAGAGTAAAATGATAAAAATCAGAGTAGTGACAATGCCTGAATTCAAATTCTCTTTAGCCAAGATAGCTAGTGGATATTAAGCCAGGCTAGATCTAAGATTAGCTAGATGATAGAGCTGTCAATATGTTATGATTTGTTGAGCTTCATACATTTCCACTAATTTATGTTCTGCTGAACTATTGACATTGAAAAAAGCATCTAATATCCTGATATTAATCCCTAGGTACTTAAAGTGTTTATGGCTATCTGCTAGATTAAAGACCATCTAACCCAGCTCATTGATTTTACAGATGGGGAAACTGAGACCTAGAAAAGGGAAATGGCTTATTCAAGATCACTGGACTATTTGATCATGAGTTCAAACTACAACATGGTTCTCCTAATTCCCAGTGCATAATCAGTTTCTACTTACCACATACACACTTTATGCTTGTTGCTACTTTATAGCTATTTTACACTAATAATGATAAATGGTCTCATAAATTTGCAAGATTTAGTGTTGGGGTTCACCACAGAATTTGTAGTTTAATAAGTTATCCTAGATGATTCCAATGTGTCTGCTCTGATACAGGTCCACAACCAGTGATGGAAAATCCCGACTCCATTCTTTCTTATCAGAGGCCAAGTGTTATGATCTCCTTTGAGAGTTATTTTTTAATTATAAATATTTCACTATATATTATAACTTTAAAATAATGTTTACTCTAGTATGTCAATATTAGGATTCAAAACAGCCTAGGATGTTTGTTTCACAGCCCCAACATTCCCTAAAAAACTATAGCTAGAAAAGGCAAATGAAAATGCTACAACCACAAGATCTGGAAATTAAATCAATAAGGCATCTTATAAATATTTAGCTCAACCATTTCTTTGACATGTGGCTCAGAGGAAATAAGAGACTTGTTCAAAATCACTAGTGATGTTATCAAATGTTGTATTTATCTACATGAGCTGCCATAACAAAATGCCATAGACTGGGTGGCTTAAACAACAGGCATTTATTTTATCAGAGTTCTTGAGGCTGGAAGCCCAAAATTAAGGTGCTAGGAATTATGTTTCTAGTTATGGCTCTCTTTCTTGTTTGCAGATGGCTGCCTTCTTACTATGTTCTCACATGATTTTCCCTCTCTGTGTGTACATGGAGAGAAAGAGAGAGACAGACAGAGAGAGAGAGAGAGAGAGAGAGAGAGAGGAAAACTCTCTCTCTGGCATTTCTTCTTAAAAGGGGGCTAATCATATCCCTTATGGCCTTATTTAACCTTAATTACTTCCACAGATGTTCCATCTTAAATAAAGCCACACTGGGGTTAGAGTTAGAGTTTCAACATAAAATGTAGGGGGGTTCGTTTACAAACATTCAGTCTATAGCAAATATAAATTCCAGTTTTCATATTGATATTGAAAAGATGCAGCTTCTAGGGAATAGGAAACATGCATTTTGAGTACTTCTGCATAATTATATATTACAGGTTGTTTCACATTGGTGTCCTTACTTCAGTGTGGGCTTAACTTAGGGTATTTTCTAATTTTTTTTTTTTTTTTTTAGATGGAGTTTCACTCTTGTTGCCCAAGCTGGAGTGCAATGGCACGAACTTGGCTCACCGCAACCTCCGCCTCCCGAGTTCAAGCGATTCTCCTGCCTCATCCTCCCGAGTAGCTGGGATTACAGGCATGCACCACCATGCCCAGCTAATTTTGTATTTTTAACAGAGATGGGGTTTCTCCATGTTGGTCAGGCTGGTCTCGAACTCCTGACCTCAGGTGATCCACCTGCCTCAGCCTCCCAAAGTGCTGGGATTACAGGCGTGAGCCACCACGCCCGGTGGGTATTTTCTAGTTTTAACCTATATTTTAACATTCTTACATTCTGAAAATATGGTGCATGATAGAAAAGAAAGTAGGTATGGAGAAGGAAGATAGCACATGTTGCTTGTACCAACTTGCACAAGCCTGTTGCAAGCATCCATCCACAATTCTGTTCAAGTGATGTCACATGACTAGCAATGATGGGTGTGTTGACACGTGGATGGGTCACATCTACCCAAGAGGGATGTGTTTGCACTATGAAAATCGGCAAATGTCAGAAATCATGGCTAACCCCCATCCTGGAGAGCAAATTGTTAAACATTTACCAGCACTCTACTGAATATATTTGGTCAGTGATTCAGTTATGTGTGGGGGGAGTGGGTGGATCACAGCTTATGATGAAGTTTTAATCTAAGGATTGGCTTTCGATGTATATTGTGAGTATATGGGAAAACAGCATAAAAAATATTGTGATGTTGATGGATAGTGGAGAACATTCACCCCGGTGGACCTTAATTCTCTCATCTGTAAAATAGGATTGATTAAACTGAAGGACTAATTTCTTCAGTTTAGTACTGACATTCTTTTTGTAGAAACTTCTGAGGTAATATTGCATCAGTGGTTAAAAGAAAGCAACTTTGGGATTTAGCAAAATTTGATATAGGCCTAGACCTAGTGCTCTAATCACAATGTGACCTTGGGCAAGTCACTTAATCAGTCATAATTCTCATCTTTCTATCAAGAAGATGGGGTTGGCGTATTACTTTCCCATAGAACTGTTATAGAGAGTTAATTAGATAATGAGGTAACAGGCTCAGCAAACTTCTTGGCATTTAAGTTGTCAGTCCTTATTATTATTATTCCTACTACTAACTACTGTTAGTACTGCTATCACTCTACCAATACTACTGGATTACTACTAATAAACTTCCTCACTTTACCAGGTGCAAAGCAGAAGCTGGGAGACCTGAGGCTATGGAGGCTACAGCTATTTCTGGCTCATTGCAGTCAATATTCTTTTTATTACAAAGAACCAAATTAATAGCCCCTGACACTAAGTTGGCACCTTTCCTATGCCAACAAGCTTGCAGTTACAAACCCCAAACTTACAAGAGCTTATTTCTGAGCAGAGAATTACTAGCAATTAAACAGGTTTCATTGTGAACACCTCAGTGGAAATCAGTCTCTCCAGTTGATTTCTTCTGACAGCTGACTATGATCTGGAAACTAAATGTGGGTTTCCAGGGAAGAAGACAGGGATGACATCAGAATCTGGAGCAATACTTGAAGATGGCAAATATCAAACTGTATATACTTAAAACATGTTTAGAAACGGGATGTGGAAGACTTACATGGACAGAAATGTGTGTGCTTTTCACATATTAAACAGGAAGTGGATAGATCTTTAGGAAGACATTTAGAGGTGGTAGAAGAGTATATATAGGCCAAGAACAGAGATCTGAATTCTCACTCTTCCCATGTTCTTTTTTAAAGATAATTTAGCCTATAATCAGGTATGGATTCATCATCTGTAATATAATATAACCTGAGTTCCTCAAAGGGGGATTGTAAGGATTAAATTATGTGATCCATGGAATCGATAAATCACAGTGACTAGAACATAGTATGAAATCAGTAAGTAAAGTTTTTCGGTTTATTATTACCACTGTTATCATTATCTCCTTCTCCTCTTCTGTCTTTCTTTTTCCTTCTCCTAATTCTTCTTCCATCATTGTAATCATCATCATCGCTATCACCCTCTTCATCATCATCTAACATATACAAAGTCCTTATTATGGACTGACACTCTTCTTATTTATTTATTATAATCCCCTAATGTAGATGTTCCATCAATGTTATTTTACGGATTAATAAATAGGGATGCAGGAAGTAAAGTCATTAGCACAAGTCCACACAACCAGTTAGTGATAGAACTGAGTTTTAAATCTAGGCATCTTGACTTCAGAGCTAATGTGTTTTTAAATGTTTATGCATGCATATATTTGCTTATTATTGCAAAAATATGAATTCTCTGAAGTTCTTATCAGAATCATTGCCCTTAATTGACAAAATCTCAATTTTGTCATCTGGCTATTTGAGTGGGGAATTGAATATAATTATTACTAATATTTCATTAATCTATTAAAGAAAAGAACTACATGATACCCTTAACAAGATGCTGACAATTCAAGATATGGGTTAATTCATGTACAAATATTTAGAGATTGCTAACCATATGTTGGCTACTAATCTTAATGAGGGGGATAAAGTAATGAAAAGAAAGACTTGGCCTGCGTTTCCCCAGAACTTATATTCTAGTGGGAAGAAACAAACAATGAACTAACAGGAGGTTGGGAAACTTTTTTTCTGTAAATAGCTAGACAATAAATATTTTATGCTTTGAGGGCCATATGGTCTCTTGCACAGCCACTCAACTCTACCATTATAGTGCAAACACAGTCATAGACAACACTGAAATATATGTGTTCCAGTGAAACCTGTTTACAAAAACAGGTGACCAGCTAGATTTGGTTTTCAGGCTATAGTTTGCTGACTCTTAAAATAACACATAAATAAATATGTAAGCCACACAATGTTAGTTAGTGGTAAGTGCTGAGTACATAATTAATATAGGAAATGTAATAGACAGTGACTTGGTGGTGTCTTCTTTAGGGTGTACGGATTGAGAGGACATCTTGAAGAAGAAGACACTTCGGCAAAAATTGTAATAAAATGAGGAAGACATGGAAAAATCAGAAGAAAGTACATACGGGCAGAATACAGAGTCCAGAGGAGAAAGTCCTAGAACCTCTTAAGGAAGAAGGACAGGAAAACATACATTTAGAAAGATGGGTAGTGGACAAATGTTAAAGGAATTTGTAAGTTAAGTTAATAAGTTTTCATTTCATTATAAATGAGACAAAAATCGTGGGAGGTTTTAGATGACAATGTAACATAATGTGTTTTGCATAACAGAAGTTACTTTGGGGGATTCTGGGAAGATGGAGAAAACTGCATAGTTTAATTCTCTCTTAGTCTCCATTTACAACAGAGAACTTAGCAAAACCGAGAAATGACTGGGTTACATGGCAACAAAAATAGGTCACCAGATATTCTCAGAATCACTGAACTATAAGTAAATTGCCAGCATCCATAGAAGCTACATAATATCAACATTTGTGTTATAGAAAACCCAGGGATACAACAGGCAATCAAAACCCAAAATGGTCAACAGAGATTCCCTAGAAACACAGCAGGTCAATTGGAGGAAAGCGGACGAAGGGAGTTTGGCCAGATGGACTCAAGGAGGCTGTGATGAGGGCTTAGCGGAGCTTGAGCAGGTAATTCACACTGAACTAGTTATTCACCAGGGATTCTTTCTAGGAGGAGGCCTCATACTTAGGAGAAATTGCTTGAAATGGAATAAAAACTGTGAAAGACAGTGACATTAGGGACAAAGGAAAGATAACTTTCAAAAAAAAAAAGTGGAGAGGGGAACAGAACCAGAAAATCTCAGAAAGTAAACTAACATATTTGAACATTCTATGATAATAACAATTGAGAGAGCTCAGAAAAGTTTAAAAAGCTACACCAAACCATATCTCCATTTAAAAGTTCAAGAAAACCAATCTCACATAAATATAAACAACAGAAATGTATTAAGATTAAATTTCACACATGATTATTACAAAACTAAGGAGAATCAGAAACATGCACATCCCTTTGCAAAATAAGGCATTTCAAATAGTGTGCACACAGATCAGGGCAAAACTGTAAACTATCTCTGTATACAACAAGATAAAAGAGATTTATAAATGTTATAAGAACCCAAACACAAGGAAAAGTCAGAATTAGAAAGAACACAAAAATGAACCGATAAAATAAAGGAAAAAGTAAAAGAAAAAATAATTAGACATGAGAAATCTTAATCAGAAGAAACACAAGATTCAAGAAACATGTCAGACAATGCTTTAAGATAAATAGATGGTATAAAGGAGGAAAAAGAAAGAAATTAACAAAAATAAAAATAATCTGAAATCGTGACAGATGTTGACATAAGCCAAGATCTATTATACATACTAAAGTCACTAACAGAAAAAAATCTCACAGGAACAGAACAAACAAAGAAAGTTGTAATTCAATAAGACTTTCTTGAAATGAAAGAGATTTAAAACTATATATTGAAAATGTATATTACTTACCTGAGAATATTGACCCGGGAAGATCACACCAAGACATATTTCTATAAAACTACCGGACTTTAAATAAGAAAAATCCTTTGGGCATCTAAGCAAAGAGATCAAGTGATTTATAAGGGAAAGAAAAATCATCATCAAACTTTTCAGCAGCAATTCCTTATGTCAGAAGAAAATGGAGTAATATATTTAATACTTAAACACAGAAAAAGGAAGCTAAGAATTGTTATCCAGCAAGATTGATGCTCAATTATAAAGAGAACGAATTACTATCAACCTACAAAAACTAAAGGAATGTTGTTCTAACAATCTCTTCATAAGGAACCTGCTAAAGAATCAACTTCTTTCAACCAAAAAAAAAAAAAAACCCACTAAAAACCTTGAAATAAGAACTAGTAAATAGCATAAAATGTATAATTACTTGTAGAAGTAAAATTATATAAGGTTTAATATATGGGAATATATTGTGTAAGAGCTATGCTCAGAGAGTGAGAGTATATAAATAAAAATTGAGAGAAGGAGGAGATCAAGACCACCCTGGTTAACACAGTGAAACCCCATCTCTACTAAAAATACAAAAAAATTAGCCGGGCGTGGTGGCGGGCACCTGTAGTCCCATCTACTCAGGAGGCTGAGGCAGGAGAATGGCATGAACCCGGGAGGCAGAGCTTGCAGTGAGCCGAGATCCCGCCACTGCTCTCCAGCTTGGGCGACAGAGCGAGACTCTGTCTAAAATTTAAAAAAAAAAAAATGATAGAAGGGAGAAGAGGGGCAAGTAAACTTTTTTTTTAATTGCTCTGAGTGGTGGTAGTATTAATATTGTTATTCTAAAAATACTGTGCAGACAATGTGGGATAAAAGAATGAAAACATATGAACTATTTTAATTATATTATCCCATACATCCTCAAGAACCAAGATTCTTTCTTTGCATAAAAAGGATGATGCAGATATTATATGTAAGAAGTCAAGCTTTTTTTAAAAAAAAAGAAACAAACAAATAATGGCTCCGTTGTTTTAAGTTCAAATTGAAAGTGTCGCTATAATGCTTTTCCCCTACATTTTTTCCCCTATATATATTTCCCCTATATTTGTTACATTTGTATATATAGAGAGAGAGAGAGAGAGAGTTTTTTCTTTTCGTTCTGTGTATATATACATATATATATATATACATATATATATATATACACATAGAGAGAGAGAGAGTTTTTTTTCTTTTTGTTCTGTTTAAAAAAGAGTAATTAACAATAACTACAGCCGTAATGATGAGCACAGGTAGTGTACAGATTGTGGCCTTGAAGTATTATTTTTCACTTAAAGAAAAAAGACAGCAGAACTTGTAGAAATGGCTACTATCAGGTTTGGAGATGTTCAAGATGGTCCTAGAACATCTTGTCATTCCAGATATTGGGGAAGCAATCAAGACAACTAAAGTTATGTCAAACAGGTCCAAGAGGCATTCATTAGGAGGCTCTCACTGCCCAAAGATAAGACAAAGTAAGTTTCAAAAGCAATAGTAATTGCAATTAATTGAAACCTATTAAATATATTTAAGTCCGCAAGTTTGTGATGATATTTAAAATAAAATGAAATAGCAGCAAAAACGAATTGGTCACATTCGAAGGATAAGAGGGAACCAAATGTTTACCTAAAAATCTGGTAATTAAGGAGAAACAATTAAAACGTCAGGTCTGCCTTTCCCATATGAACTGGGCCACTGGCTAATCAAACAGTAAATAAGGGAAACATTTCTTTATAAAAGCACTCCAACTCTTAAATGAAGATAAAAATAAAATAGTTTTAATATAAATATTTGTCAGTTAAATTAATTAATGAATTCAGGCATTGAGCTGCGAGAACTGAAAACATCTCAAAAAAAAAAGGCAAGAAAACAGATGAAAGCACACAGCACCACCTTTAGTCTTGCCAAAGGGATTGAACATGAGTGTGATCAGGACTCTGGATCCAGCTGCCAGTTTGCAGGACAAAGGAATGTGTTGACCTACACCATGTCCATGTAATCAACAAAAGCCAGACTGTGGGAAACTCTGCAGGTCAAGTGCTCTGGGCTATTCAACAGACAAATTGTAAGAATGAAAAAAGTAAGGAGATTCTAGTGGTTATAGATTAAAAGAGTTTAATAAAGTTAAGTTAAAATATTAGCAAGAATAAAGAATAATCACTGAAGTCTGGTGACAAGACAATTTTTTAAACACACATAAAGAAGGGATTACCATAAAAGTTAGGATAGTGGTTGCTTTTGGTGAAGGGAGATATTTGAACTAGAAACAGCCAAACACATAGGGGGGCTTCTCAAGTGGATGGCAAAGTTCTATTTTTGTCTTTGCTAATGGTTTCAGACATGTTTGCTTTATAATGATCCATCAACCTCTACATTTATTTTGTGTTTGTTTGTATCTGTTTAGTTTTAAAATAAAATACGTATATATTAGTTGGTCATCGGTAACGAGATTAGCTTAAAAGGAAGCAAGGATAAAAACAGGGAGTCAAGATTGGGGAGCTATTGTAGCGGTTCAGACATGATGATGAAGAGAAGGAGTTTATCGGGATTCCCTGTTGTTTTTAAGAGAAAGAGAAGAATCATTCGGGTTGAATTATTCTTCCTTGTGGGAAAACACTCAAGCCACGGAAAGGGATGTGGAGACAGATCTGCCATTAAGAACACCTTCCTACTTGACTGAGGTGTCAAAGTTAGCACCCTTTGGGATTCTGAACATGCTAGAAAAACAGCTACTTTTTTTTAAGTGAATGAGCGCAATCTGATAAAATTTTTAATAGCCGCCAAATTTCTTCCATGAGCATTGCTTCAATAGGATATTTGACAGTCATAATGGCCAACTTACATTTAATGATTTTTCTAGACTGCTTGACTTATTTTATACTAATTATACTTACTTTATTCTCTACATATTAGTTTATTTTGGGGAAAACATTTAAATTTTGGGATAAAGGGTTTGACAAGGTGTTGCCTACAGGTGCTCCACAAGTCCATTAATATAACACATATTATTGGTTGCTAGCTTCGAGAGAAATACCTTGTCTTATTTACCAGTGGATTTCTTGCTGTATCCTCTAGATAGCCTTGTGCAAGGGGGTGCTGTGTAAGTATTTGATAAATTAAATCCAAAATTTGATGCAAAAATAGAAACAATTATTACAAAACTAATTAATATCTGCAAGTACAATAAATTGGTAATTTACATAGCAAGCTAACTCTTCACATTTTCTCTCTAGAGGTGAATATTTTTATTATTGCTATAGTAGCCAGAAATGATAGAATGTGTTAGAGCTTGGGAACTGGGAAGACAGGAAATTAAACCTGGGAGTGGGATGGAGTTGAGTTTCATGCATGATGCTAGTACTTACTAGCTTTGTAAAGTTGAGGAAGTCACTTAGCACCACTCAAACTGAATTTCCACATTTGGAAATGTGTGTGAATCAAGAGAGATCATGGTGAGTCTTAAAAAAAAATCATGGAGCTTTTAGACTATGGCTAAAAGCCATAGTCTATGCTCCTATGCCACATAAACCTTACTCAATAAATGTGAGTCCCTTTCTTTCTCAGGAAGAATTTTATTTGTGAACCTCTTCTACCAGCTCTGAACCTAGCTGCCTTCTACATGATGGCAAAAGTCGATGTATCACATCCTGCTGAGTGCTTTTGATCTTGAACAGGTCATCATTGCCATCAGGAATGACATTTCCCACTACATCCTGTGTAACTCTTACGTTGATGCTAACGTGACCTTCGTGGCTTCTATAATAATCCAGTTCCTCTACACAGCCACCTGCTGTCAGGAGCAACCTGTGCAGAAGTAACTGATTCTCAGTCCCATAAGAGCACTAATTAAAAGTGCACCAAATTTAACTCATATGCATGAGAAACAATTAGCTCTATCTTTTGTCTCTTCATTCAAATCCATAATGCAGAGCAGCCAGGTGTCATGTTCAACAAACCTCCAACACTTGATGACTAGAGAAAGGAATGGATTTGGAAAAGCTCCAGAGACTTCCCCTGAGGTCTAGTCTGGCCTTCCCACTTTTGCAGTGATTCAATTGTCACAATGCTTCTGTTTGAATCCCCCTTTCTCAGCATCTCTTCTTCTCCCATATTTTTCTTCTTCTTTTTTTTTTTTTTTTTTTTTTTTTTGAGACTGTGTCTTGCTCTGTTGCCCAAGCTGGAGTGCAGTGGCACCATCTCGGCTCACTGCAAGCTCCGCCTCCCGGGTTCACGCCACTCTCCTGCCTCAGCCTCCTGAGTAGCTGGGACTACAGGCGCCTGCCACCACACCCGGCTAATTTTTTGTATTTTTAGTAGAGATGGAGTTTCACTGTGTTAGCCAGGATGGTCTCGATCTCCTGGCCTCATGATCCACCCAGCTCAGCCTCCCAAAGTGTTGGGATTACAGGCATGAGCCACAGCGCCTGGCCTCATATTTTTCTTCTTCTAAGAAAACAAACCTTGGTATAGGTCCCTATCATCCCCCCCTTTTTTTTCCTGGAGGTATGCAAAATGTTTTACACAAAATATCGTAAATGCTTGTCTAGCATGTTTTCACAGGACTGAAGAATCAAACACAGACACCAGTTCACCCTACTGTTTTTCTAACATTACACACATACCTAGGACATATCCCTGTCATAGTTAATATACTTACTTAACTCTGTGTCATCCATGATATTATTTGTCCAAATATGTGGACCAATTATTTTATCTAGACTTATTTCTTGCAACTGACTGAACCTAACTCTTATGCTAATTCCAATAACCCAGCCTCTGCCTTATGCCCTCATATATGCAGAGAAACTTAATAAAATGCTCAGTTCCCTAGTCCCTTTAGACTAGGGGCCTTACTCAGTCACTCCAGCCTCTTCTATCTCCCAGACCTGGAGAATGTTTATATTAATTCTGTAGTAATTCTTGGAGAACAATTGCCCTTAATTCCTTAGTAAAATATTTGAGAATGCAAATGAAATCAAAATATGGAATCAAAATGCGAAAACAAACCTAGTGTCTTTCTGAAAATGAGATCTCAGGGAGGAGAGATAGTGAAAAGGAAAAAATATAGGCTTCAGAACATACAATTCTGAGTTCAAATTCACGTTTTGCTACTTTTCAGCCAAGTGATTTTTGGCATATAAACATAACCTCACTGTGTCTCAGGTTCCCCACTTACTATTATCTAAAATCATGATATAAAATAATACCCCTATAATGAAACTGATTTGAGGATTTGGGATGATTTATATAATATCTTTGCATGGTGTCTGGAGCATGTGGAAGACGGTATTGTCAATGTGAAAGAGGTAAGTCTGGTGAGAACCAAAAATTTATGCTGAACTGTTGTCTGGAAACCAGACTGAGGGGAGGCCATGCTATGGAATGAGGTAGAGTAAAAGCTCCACTTTCTTGTGATGACACTATGAATAAAATAATCTGATGTGATGACCACTTGGCTATGTAAGTTTGTGGGATGAAATGAGAGTTTTCTTAGCAATATTTAGTTAATGGTAAGCACACAGCAAAAGTGCCACCATTCCCCATCTTGTCACCAAAGTAGTGTCTACCACGTGGTCCCATGTCTATTTCCCACTGAGTTGGAACATATTCTCAGAATTATTTTCAATTCTTAATTTATGTAAATAATTTATTACAGCCTCTAGTCTACAAAGCCATTAGTCCACAGTCAATGGTAATAAGCTTAGCTTTACCTGGTTTCCTGGTCAGAAAAAGGCATTCATAGGCACTCAGGCATTGGCACACCCTCTGGCTTGCATGAATGACAGTCGTAGTGAACAGGCAACTCTGGCCAAATCCATACAGCAATGATGAGAAACATTTTTGATTTGCAGCACACATTCAAATAATAGAATTCCTGTCGTTTTTTTTTTTTGGAAGGCACAAAAAGACTCAAAACAATACTAAATAAGCCGGTAGCAATTACAACATAATCACTACCATGATATAACAATGCCTCACAGAGTCTTTAAAAACATCCACAGTTATTACACCATTCACTTGGTCATCCTTTGGCATTTCTTTGCTATATGAGAACTGTTTACTGCTCTAGAGAATGTTCTTAAAATCTCATGAGACTAACTACTCAAATGTTTTTGTAAATGCTCAACTGTTCTTTTTGCTCATCTGATGTTTTAGGCACCTCTTCCCTCTTACTGGCAGCATGAGATCAGCATCACATATGACTCTCAGCTCAGTGCCCCATCAGACAAGCATCACTTTATGACATGTCTTAGGAGTTGTGGCCAAAGGATTAGACGTCAATACCTGGTGATTGACCTGGGATAGACTTGCAGCACACCAGTATGCTATAGGGTACCATAGTTAGAGACAAACAAAGCTTCTGTCATAATGAAAGGAGTTTGAACTGGTTAAGGGTCTTTCAGAGAAGCCAGTGCTTTGGGGAGGGTCTTTAGGAGCTAAAAGAAAAGGACAAAGCCTCAAAGAAGTCATCAAGAAAAAAAAAAAAAAAAAAACTAGCCATATGAGATTGAGGAGAAATTCTTACTCTTGTCAGTATTTCTATCAGAAAGAGATTTTTTGTTTGTTTGTTTTTGTTTTTGTTTTTGTTTTGAGATGGAGTCTTGCTCTGTCACCAAGGCTGGAGTGCATTGGCACGATCTCGGCTCACTGCAACCTCCCCCTCCTGGGTTCAAGAGATTCTCCTGCCTCAGCCTCCTGAGTAGTTGGGATTACAGGCACATGCCACCATGCCTGGCTAATTTTTGTACTTTTAGTAGAGATGAGGTTTTACCATGTTGGCCAGGCTGGTCTCGAACTCCTGACTTCGTGATCCTCCTGCCTCGCCCTCCCAAAGTGCTTGGATTACACATGTGAGCCACTGTGCCCAGCCCAGAAAGAGATTTTAAAAAGCTCCCAGAGATCTATAATTAGCCCCATCAAGAGGGGCATTCCCAGTAAATGATTTCCAGTGGGAAAGAGAATTCTACAAATAAAAATGATCTAACTCACTGGAAGCTAGAAAATGAGGTGGGAGACAATTCTAGTTTTGGCCTTCCAATTGCTATTAGTCCCTTTCTCTCAACTCCACAAGCTCCAACCACACTGCCTCTTTTCTTTGAAAAGCCTTTCTTTCTTGTTCAGTTAATAGGGTTCTGTTTGCGTGTTCAATTTAACTTTTACTCCTCACCTTTATTTTACTTCAGGGGTGACATCTCACATTCTTGGATGTGAGACACTGATCAGTTGCAGTCTTGGGTCTGGGACAATGGTTGTAATTAATTTGTAAAGCAGTCAGATGATATTATGAGTGTGACCAGTTATCCAGTTAACATGTCCTATGGGCAGGGTGGTGAGAAGGCTATTAGCAATGGTATCACAAAGTTTTGCTTCAGGTAGAAAACACTTCTCCTATCATAGGTTTTTATATTACAAGAGTTAGCAGTCATGCTTATACCTCCTCTGTTCACCCAATCCTCCGTTATCATTGGAATGGGCTTCAATGTTATGGACTCTGCTTGCACTTTAGAGATGTTACATAAGTTATGCCTTGTCCTTTGGTGTCCTGTTGCCTTATACTTGGAATTTTGAGAGTCTCTTTAGCCATACATATTTCTCAATCAGTTGTTATCTGTTAATTTTCATATGTGCATGTCATTTTTATCCCTTTTAATCCCTCGTTGGTTCCTTATCTCTTTTCTCTTTCATTTTCTAATTTATATTAGCTTTAGTTTTCTTCTTTAACTACACTTGCATAACCTAATATGATTGAGATTGCAACTGTATTTACTAGTTATCTATAATATCTATAATACATCATATGCAAGAACATTTTAAAAACCTGAATCAGAAAATAAGAATCTCATTATTGATCCTACAGCTTCGTGATCATATATACTTCTAGGGACTTTGGACCTCATCCCCAATGTAAACTGGCTGTTTGGATCTCTGCATTATTTCCTTCTTGGTTTTTTTTTTTTTTTTTTGAGATGGAGTTTCGCTCTTGTTCCCAGGCTGGAGTGGAGTGCAATGGCACAATCTCGGCTCACCACAATCTCCTCCTCCGGGGTTCAAGTGATTCTCCTGCCTCAGCCTCCCAAATAGCTGGGATTACAGGTGTGTGCCACCACGCCCTGCTAATTTTGTAGTTTTAAAGAGACGGGGTTTCTCCATTTTGGTCAGGATGGTCTTGAACCCCCGACCTCAGGTAATCCACCCACCTCGGCCTCCCAAAGTGCTGGGATTACAGGCGTGAGCCACTGTGCCCAGCCTCTGTATTATTTCTTAACTGAACTCAGAATTTCATTACCTGCCTATGTCCTTTCAATAGACTCACCAGATAATACTTTGCCTGCTTGGCAAGTTTTTATTATGTCCTCAGTTTTGTTCTGTCCTCATTATCATGTTACTGGTACCAGAACCTAGAACTACCCCTATTGTACTTGTGTTCCCTTGAAGATCATTCAGAAAAGACAAAACTAATCTATTTGTCAGAATATTAGGGCATTTTGTTCATCCTGTTATGGCCATGCCATCATGAAGCTCCCTCTTTCTGCCCTCTTACCTCAGCATCATTACCAAAATAACCTATATCCAAAGGAAACCAGAGGTATTAGTGAAGAAGGCTTGTTAATGCAATCTTGACATTTTGTTGCTGTTTTGTTTGTTTGCTTGTTTGTTTTTACCTTGAAGACTTTATTATGCTACAAGACTTCTACCTTTAAATTCTGATAGTTGTCTACATTTTAGTGATGCTCAACCTATCAGTATCCAGGGTATCTTTTAGGTCTTGCATTGTAGTGAACATTAACCTGTCAACCAAATATTACAGTTGCCTAAACCCTATGAGTCAACTGAAGGAAAGACTAAAATGAATCTATTATATTACTGAGTTCACTTATTGAAAAATAAGGACATGAGACTAAAAGAGATTGTAGGAGAATCTCATGCTGGAGATGAGAGTGGAAAAATATTAGGCAAAATTGTATTCCAGCTACCATGTGTTTGAGCAACATATGAAGAGTAGCACTTCTAATTATTTAGGGAAGTTGCCTGTAATAAAGCCAGTGTTTAGAGCCTGAGTCTTCCACTGAATTCTGAGCTTTAGACCCTGTTGTGAACCCCAAGCCTCTGCCTAGTTCCTAACTATGGGCTGTTGGCTGAATTTTATTGCTTAGGCTCTTGACACCACAGTCATTCTTCTCTTCTAGTAGTTTCATTCTTTTCATCTCAATATATATTAGTATTCATTTGTGCATATTTTACTGACTCTAATTTTAGGAACTCTGTCATCTTTAACACTCGTTTTGTCTTTTTCAAGTTTGGTCCTCCCAAGGCAGGATCCCCACTGAGTAACTCCTGCTCATAGTTGTGTTCATTTGGGTCCACTGAGAAGCAACAGCCAAGAAAGACTAAGATATATACGGAATTGATTGGCATTACAAACAGGAGAAAAGAGAGCCTTCAGACCATGATGCAGGTTGGAAACCTGTGGAAGAAGAGAGGAAGGAAGGAAAACTGAAGTAGAAGGAATTTCAGACTGCATCACAGTTCCAAGAAAGTGTCAGCTAGGCCAATGGGCAGACCTTGAGCCCACTGAGTTTATTCTACTAGTTCCTTATCTCACTAGAGTGGGTCTGCTTTAATACCCCTAATGTTCTAAGTCATTGGCTGGGATCAGCCTAGAAGAAGTGTAGTTTTGGTGGATCCGTGAGGCAGTAGCAACTAGGGACATCAGGGAGCTATGAGTCCTGCAGTGGGAGATCTGAAAATTGTATTTTCCTACCTGTCACTAAACAATAGCGAGATTTTAGATATCGTTGTTAGAGATATTTTTGCTCAAGGTATTTTCTCATGACTTTTACTATGTAACATTTAGTTGTACACTGACTTCTTAATGCAAATACTAATTCTTTAGATGGTTTTCTCTGACCACAGCATTCAATTCTGCTCATGTTCCTGAGCATCTCGACCTCACATAACCCTGTTTTATTTTCCTCATAACCCAAATTCCTATCTGACAATATCTTATGTATTTGAATACTTGTCTACTGTGTGTCTTCTTCCCACTAGAGCAGTAGTGTAGTCCGACTTGTTCACTGCTCTACTGCCAATAATCATACTGTGTTCAAAAGCAATGTCTAGCAAGAATAGGATGCACTATAGTATTGCTGTTATAAAAGTTATGTTTTCATTCTAATTCTACCCCTCATTGATTATCTTTTGATTATCCAAAACACCAAATTGACCTCCCATATTATATATTGCACTGCTACAATGTTATTACATCTCTTTTGCTCCGTAGTCTGTGAGCCCTTACAGGTAAAAGTCATGTTTTATATTGCTCACAATAGTGCATCACCTGATGAGTGCAGTCAGTTGATGAGTACTGGTAAATAGCAGAAATGTACGCAACTTTCTTAATAAGCACTATCTCTTATATGTATAATAACCTGTGGGCTAGGGGAGTATAATGTGTCTATTTGAGTATGCATATAACCTTGGAAAAACACAGCAGGAAGACAGGAGATGGGTCTGATCATGCGCAGCCATAAGAATAACTGTGAGCAAAGTTTATAAGATGCCTTTTCTCTTTGCAGGAGGTGCATCCATTTGGCGATCAAATAGGAACAACACAGTCAGGTTTGGAGAGGAAACCTGGTGTTTGCTTTGTACTGGAGACAGGCCCTCAGGCTGCTGCCTTATCCTGGGGCCAGGGGTAGGGGCTGATTGTTGCAGTATCCTTTCTTGTGGAAGCAACTGCTTTGTTCATTGATCAAAGGCCCCTTCCATTCCACATCCTACACTTCAGGGCCACCTTTGTCACATACTCCTGGAGGGAGGCCCCCTCCCTCCTCTTTAGGCTGACGCTATTTCCTACCATGGAAGGAGCAGTTGAGTTTGGTTGCTAAGACTCAATTCTGTCACAATTTGCTTTTGACATTGCTTTCAGTTTTAGATCTCTGATTTAACAACTGTTGAATTTCATTTTTTAAAGAGAAAATGTACTGGGACTCTATGCTGACAAGGAGAGAAGCAGTACGGTAAGAGCATGGACAGAATTAATGTTAGAGAAATACAGGTTAGAAATGTAGCTCTACAATTTCCTCACTGTGCTACCTTGGGCAAGTTACTTAACTTCTCTGTGCATCAGTTTCCATATCCCCAAAGTTTGAATTGCAATATCTATCACATAAGATTTTCTTGATAATCAAGATGGTGAGTGTTTTTATAAACAATTTCTGGTCCATACTATGCTGTACACATAGTGATCCCCTGCACTGTCTCTGGATTCATTGTCCTATAGCTTTATAATCACCCAATGTTATGGTTTGAATGATGATGTTGCCTCTAAACTTAAGTTGAAAATTAATCCCCAATGTAACAATATTAAATTGTGTTGCTTTGGAGAGATCATTGAGTCATGAGAACTCCATCCTTATAAATGGGATTAGCACTCCATAAAAAGGCTTGAGGTTGAAGGGAGCACTTTCTTGCCCTTTTTTCTCTTTTGCCATGTGAGGACACAACTTTCATCCCCTCCGGAGGATGCAGCAACAAGGTACCATCTTGGAAGCATAGCCTGGGGTTTCACCAGACACCAAATCTGCCAGCACCTTGATCATAGACTCTTAATCTGCAGAACTGTGAAACATAAACTTTTGTTGTTTATAAATTACCCAATGTCACATATTTTTTTTTAGCAGAACAAATGGATAGTGGCACCCAAAAAAGTGAGTGTGCTACTAGTAGAAAAGAAAGATCTTTGTCTCTCCTGACCCCACCTCTGGATGTTTTTATCACTGGAGAATATATAGGATTCTCTGATATAGTTGAGTGATTGCCATAGAGGCAGTTATGAAGTAAAATAAGCCTTTCAACCTATTTATCAAAGGCCTTGCAAGCTTCTGCTTCAAGGTAGGTGAATCAATTAGGCAGTATTGAACGCGGAAAGTTAATCTGCATCCAAAGCATTTTACTGCACAAACAAGTTAAATAAAAAATCAAGTGCAGACCAACTGACTTTACCCCACTGAGGCTGGAATTGAAGGAGAAGGAACCATTCCCTGTCAAAATCTTGTAATCCTTTCCTACCTCTGCCTTAGAAAAGGAGCAGAAAGCACATGGGAATAAGAGACTAGGGGTTCCTGACATGTGACAAACAACAATGCAACAGTGATCATTAGCTTGGAGAATTAAAGACTCTTGTGAGTATCACTGCTCTTTTGGCGACTCAGTAGGACTTTTACCTAGAGGAATGTTTGGGCCAGTGGGCTTCTGTTACAGGGAAATCATTACTTTCAAAGAGTATTTTTTTTATTCTCTTTGCATATATTCTATTAATTGGGGTTGAGTCTTAGCATCGTCTCTGACATCTTTCTCTCTTTCTCTCTCTCTCTCTCTCTCTTTCAGTACCCTGCACTCAAGCACAGGGTCATCCTTAAATGGGCCATGTTAGCATTTTAGTCACTTTCTCTCATTCTAATTGCCACCTCCTTATTCATATTCTCATGAACTCTTGCATAGAATACTACAGGATTACTTAACTATATAATCCTTTTCTAGTGTTTATTCTATACACTAAAGCTGAATTAGTCTTCAACATGACATAGTGGAAATAATGCATACTTTGGTGTTAGAGAGACTCTATTTTGTTTCTCTGCTTAGCTATTTAATGACACTAGATCAATTACTTAATTTTTCTGAGCCCCATCTGTAAAGTGGGGATAAGTTACAGACTGTAGCTCACAACATATTTGTGATCAATAAAAGTGGTAGTCTCTGAAAAGCATTTAGTACAATGCCTGACACCTAGCAAGTGCTCAATATATAGAAGCTGCTATTGGAACACTGTAAGAGTTAGTTGGAAAATGACTTCTTTTCTGATTTTCTCATTGTTCCCTTAAGACTCCATTTTTCTTGTGAACAGAAGACATTTCTTATTCATCTGGGTATCAACACAAGCATGTGCAGTACAGCACATAAGCAAGCATTTATGCAATTTCATCTATTATAATTAAGGCAAAATCCCAATTTTACTATTTATTTTGCAGCTAAACATAAAGGGTGGAGGGATTGTTTCCAGATGGGGCAATAGTGTAAACAAAGATGTGGAAACAGAGATCAGGGAGTAAAACATAGTAAATATCTACTCTGTGCAAAATCCACCAGCTGTGCCTCAAAAGATAATTTATGTAAGAAATCAATGGGATATACTGTGGGAGGGGATTACAGAGACGGTCCTGGAGGTCCTAGAATGCTAGGCTATGTGTGCATGGCACTGGGGAGCTATCAGGAGTTTCTGAGCAGTGGGAGTGACTGAACTGGGAAAAAGAAACAATGTCCACCCATCTAGGTTGGAAAAAGACAGGGCACAGTAGCTTAAGAGCTCAGAACAAATCACCCAATTCTATTTCCCGAATTGTTCATCTTCTATGGGGCATGATGAATGCTGACTTTAGACTCCTTCCTTTGGTTCTGCCAGCAATTCAGTAGCTTAATCTTTTTCCAATCTCAGCTGTTGCCTAATAATCTGTTCCAGGCACAGAAATTTCATTAACTCCTCAATGATGTCCACAGGCTTTGACCATGGATTTCATCTGTTAAACTGCTTTTATTTTAGCTACTATACAAATTACCCTCTGCCTGAGCAAAAAAAAAAAAAAAAAAAAAAGAAAAAAGAAAAAAAAAACGGTGGGGTGGTATGCAGGGAGGAGGGAGGAGGGAGTGGAGATAGAGGAGAAAAAAATGGCTGAAGCCCTTCTGCCCTTCTCAAACAACTTTCTTCTTTTTAAAAATAGATGTCCAAAGGAGAAATTGGATTCTAAAAGTGATGATTCCATAATGTAGTGACCCCACATCTTCTTACCAGTAGCTTAAGAGGGGGGGTCCCCAGTTATGACCAGCATATTTGATTGTTTTATCATCCTGAGAAAACTATATTATACTTGGTATAAATGGAACTGTTACTGGTGCTAGAGATGTGGCAAGTATACAATGGTTTCTGCCAAGTGTCAGAAGTAAGGAGACAGAAAGTTAAGGAAGGTGAGAGGATAGAGGAGTCTCACTGAAGATCCGCTGGTTAAAACCACTGCCTTGTTTCTGTGCACAGCCTACTGAATGATGCTGTCATTTCAGACAGCAGCAGAAAATATATTTTTTGGACAGCAGACATTCCTCACAGCTTTTCCTCTATAAAGCTTCTTCTAACTTGAAGAGTGAAATGCAACTTACCCACGCGTTCCTATGGCATATCGAATCCCCTTCTCCTTTAATATCTCTTATCAAAATCCATCACACCACTCATTGCAATATCTGCTTTTTCTTCATTTTTATGTTCTTTGAGAGCAAAGGTCAAGTTATATGAGATTAACACCAGTGCTATGGGACCAAAAGCTCTCTATTCTAGCTATGATGTTGCTACATCATAGCTAATGACAGAATTTACTAATTGGTATCTAAGGAAACGAGAAAAATAGCAACAGGCTGAGCCAATTTTGGATTAAATAGCATAATGCATGTAAAGTGACTACTACAGGAACTAGGAGTTCAATACCTGATGGTGCTGTCACTGGAGCAAGGGTCATTTTAATGGGCACATTTTAATATATACTGATTTCTGCTATTCGGCAACTTAGTTTATCTACATACTTGGAAGCTTCTGAGGAAAGAGGTAGTACCTTAGGGTGGAATGAGTGCCCTTAGTGTGTTGTTTGCCAGTTTATTTGTTTATCTGCTTTGAAAATCTAGATTGCAGCTCTACTTTATCTCTATCTAGGATCTGATTGTATTTATAACACATAAGAAAATAGAGGGCTAATAGTGCCAAGAAAAGACCATACGAGGTCCTCGCTCATTTTGGGTGATGCTTCCATGAAGACATTTAGAAAAGGTTGACTAAGCACGTGCTTATTTCAGCATTGTGAACTTGCTTTCTAAATATTTGTCATAACCATTTCTTGGATCAGTATTTTCTTTTGAAATAAAATGGCAGCCTATGAACTTTTTCAAATAGGTAGTTTGAAACAGATTTCTTTGGGATTTTTCCTGCAGATAGAATTTTTAGATATAGTGTCTTACACAAAACAGATGCCCATCTTTTGATTATGTTATAATCAAACCAATTCTCTTGTTTAGAAAGATAACTTTCATTAATAAATTATACAAATAATGTTTTGTATTTTGATTTTATTTTATTTCTTATTTTTAGATTGACAGATAAATTGTATGTATTTATTGTGTAAAATATGATGTTTTGAAAAGTATATATAGTGCACTAAATCCAGCTAATTAACATATGCATTACCTCACATAGTTATAATATTTGTGGTGAGAACACTTAACATCTACTCTTGCATTTTTCAAGAATATTTATTATGCAACAATAATACAATTCTATATGATATTTGTGTTGTGCAATATGTCTTTTGAATTTATTCCTTCTATCTAACTGAAATTGTGTATTATTAGAACATTTTCTGATCTACACCCACCACAACCATGCCTGCTCCTGTTAACCATTCTACTCTCTCCTTCTACGAGGTCAACTTTTTTAGATTCCACATATGAGTGAGACCATGCAGTATTTATTTTTCTTTGACTGGCTTATTTCACTTAAAATAATGTCCTCCAGGTTCGTTCATGTCGTTGCAAATGACAGGATTCTTTTCAGGATTTTTTATGGCTGAATGGTATTCCATTGTGTATATATATATCACATTTTCTTTATCCATTCATCCACCGATGGACATTTAGGTTGATACCGTATCATAGCTATTGTGAATAATACTGCAATAAACATGAAAGAGCGGATATATCTTTGGCAGACTGATTTCATTTCCTTGGGTATATACCCAGTAGTGGAGTTGATATATACTGGTTCTATTTTTAATTTTTTGAGGAAGCTTCATAATATTTTTATAAAAGCTGCACTAATTTACATCCACACCAAAAGTTTCCAAGGGTTGCCTTTTCTCCACATTTTGATAAATCGTTGTTATCTTTCGTCTTTTTATAATAGCCATTCTGACTGGTGTAGGATTATATATCATTGTGGTTTTAATTGGCATTTCTCTGATGATTAATGGTGTTGAGCTTTTTTCATATACTTATTGGCTATTTGTATTCCTACTTTTGAGAAAAGTCTACTCAGGTCCTTTGTCTATTTTTTAATCAGATTATTTATTTTCTCTCTAATGGATTGTTTACATTCCTTGTATATCTTGAATATCAAGGTCTTGTCAAGTGTATAGTTTGCAAATATTTTCTCTCATCCTGTAGGTTTTCTTCACTCTGTTGATTATTCCCTTTGTTGTGAAGAATCTTTGAGTTTGATGTAATCCTATTTACCTATTTTTGCTTTTGTTACCTGTGCTTTTAGGGTCATATTTACAAACTCATTGCCTAAATCAATGTCATAGAGCTTTCCCTATGTTTTCTTCTAGTAGTTTTATAGTTTTGGATCTTACATTTAAATCTTTATCCATTTCGAACTGATTTTTAATATGATGTGAAATAAGGGTCTAATTTTATTCTTCTGTATGTGGACATCCAGTTTTCCCAACATCATTTATTAAAGAGACTGTAATTCCCCATTGTGTGTTGTTGGCTACTTGGTGAAAAATGCATGAATTTATTTCTGAGCTCTCTATTCTGTTTCATTGGTCTAAGTGTCAGTTTTTTATGCCAGTATCATACTGTTTGGGTTACTCTAGCTTTGTAGTATACTTTGAAGTCAGGTAGTGTAATATCTCTAGCTTTCTTCTTTTTACTTAAGATTGCTTTGGCTACTTAGGGTCTTTTGTTGTTCCATACAAGTTGTACGGTTGCTTTTTCTACTTCTGTGAAGAATGTCATTGGTATTTTGATAGGAATTATATTGAATCTGTAGATCACATTAAGTCATATGGATATTTAAAAAATATCAATTCTTTCAATCCACAAACATATTTTTCCACTTTGTGTCTTTTCCCATTTCTTTCATCAATGTTTTATAGATTTCAGTGTACAGATAATTCACCTCCTTTATTAAATTTATTCCTAAGTATTTTATTTTTGAAGCTATTTTAAATGAGATTGTTTTCTTAACTTCTTTTGCAAATAGTTGGTTGTTGATATATATATAGAAATGCTGCTAAATTTACATGTTGATTTTGTATCCTAAAACTTTACTCAATTATCTGTTCTAAAATATTTAGGTGGAGTCTTTAAGGTTTTCTATACATATGATAATGTTGTCTGCAAACAATTTAACTTCTCACTTTTCAATATTTGTGGATTTTATTTATTTAACTTGCCTAACTGCTCTGGCTAGGACTTCCAGTACCATGTTGAATAAAACTGGTGAGAATGGGCATCTTTGTCTTGTTCCAGATCTTCGAGAAAAAGCTTTAAAGTTTTCCCTATTAGTGTAAAGTTAGCTGGTTTGGTCACATATGGTCTTTGTTGTGTTGAGGTACATTTCTTCCATAGCTAATTCGAAGGCTTTTATTTTAACAGTATGTTGGAATTTGTCTTTATCTGCCTCCATTGAAATGATCATATAGCTTTTGCCCTTTATTCTGTTAATGTGGTGTATCACATTTATTTATTTGTGGATGTTCAACTATCCCTGCATCTCTGGGATGAGTCTCTCAGTTGATGATGGTGAGTGATCTTTCTAATGTCCTGTTGAATCGGGTTTGATAATATTTTCCTTTTTTATTATTATTATACTTTAAGTTGTAGGGTACGTATGCAAAACGTGCAGATTTGATACATAGGTATACATGTGGCATGTTGGTTTGCTGCACCTATCAACTCGCCATTTTTTTTTATTATTATACTTTAAGTTTTAGGGTACATGTGCACAACATGCAGGTTGGTTACATATGTATACATGTGCCATGTTGGTGTGCTGCACCCATTAACTCGTCATTTAGCATTAGGTATATCTCCTAATGCTATCCCCCTCCCCTCTCCCCCCACCCCACAACAGTTCCTGGTGTGTGATGTTCCCCTTCCTGTGTCCATGTGTTCTCATTGTTCAATTCCCACCTATGAGTGAGAACATGTCAACTCACCATTTACATTAGATATTTCTCCTAATGCTATCCCTCCCCCAGACCCTACCCCCCGACAGGGCCTGGTGTGTGATGTTCCCTGCCCTGTGTCCAAGTGATCTCATTGTTCAGTTCCCACCTATGAGTGAGAACATGCAGTGTTTGGTTTTCTGTCCTTGTGATAGTTTCCTGAGACTGGTGATTTCCAGCTTCATCCATGCCCCTGCAAAGGACATGAACTCATCCTTTTATAAAGCTGCGTAGTATTCCATGGTGTATATGTGCCACATTTTCTTAATCCAGTCTATCATTGATGGACATTGGGTTGGTTCCAAGCCTTTGCTACTGTGAATAGTGCCGCAATAAACATATGTGTGCGTGTGTCTTTATAGTAGCAAGATTTATAATCCTTTGTGTATATACCCAGTAACAGGATTGCTGGGTCAAATGGTATTTCTAGTTCTAGATCCTTGAGGTATCGCCACACTGTCTTCCACAATGTTTGAACTAATTTACGCTCCCAACAACAGTGTAAAAGCGTTCCTATTTCTCCACATCCTCTCCAGCATCTGTAGTTTCCTAACTCTTTAATGATTGCTATTCTAACTGGCATGAGATGGTTTCTCATTGTGGTTTTGATTTGCACTTCTCTGATGACCAGTGATGATGAGCATTTTTTCGTGTGTCTGTTGGCTGCATAGATGTCTTCTTTTGAGGAGTGTCTGTTTATATCCTTTGCCCACTTTTTGGTGGGGTTGTTTTTTTCTTGTAAATTTGTTTGAGTTCTTTGTAGATTCTGGATATTAGCCCTTTGTCAGATGGGTAGATTTCAAAAATTTTCTCCCATTCTGTAGGTTGCCTGTTCACTCTGATGATAGTTTCTATTGACATGCAGTAGTTCTGTAGTTTAATTAGATCCCATTTGTCTATTTTGGCTTTTGTTGCCACTGCTTTTTGTGTTTTAGTCATGAAGTCCTTGCATATGCAAGGACTTCCTGAATGGTATTGCCTAGGTTTTCTTCTAGGGTTTTTATGGTTTTAGGTCTCATATTTAAGTCTTTAATCCATCTTGAATTAATTTTTGTATAAGGTGTAAGGAAGGGATCCACTTTCAGCTTTCTCCATATGGCTAGCCAGTTTTCCCAGCACCATTTATTAAATAGAGAATCCTTTCTCCATTTCTTGTTTTTGTCAGGTTTGTCAAAGATCAGATGGTTGTAGATTTGTGGTGTTATTTCTGAGGCCTCTATCCTGCTGCATTGATCTCTATATCTGTTTTGGTACCAGTACCATGCTGTTTTGGTTACTGTAGCCTTGTAGTATAGTTTGAAGTCAGGTAGCATGATGCCTCCAGCTTTGTTCTTTTTGCTTAGGATTGTCTTGGCAATGCGGGCTCTTTTTTTGGTTCCGTATGAACTTTAAAGTAGTTTTTTCCAATTCTGTGAAGAAAGTCATTGGTAGCTTGATGGGGATGGCATTGAATCTATAAATTACCTTGGGCAGTATGGCCATTTTCACAATATTGATTCTTCCTATCCATGAGCATGGAATGTTCTTCCATTTGTTTGTGTCCTCTTTTACTTCCTTGAGCAGTGGTTTGTAGTTCTCCTTGAAGAGGTCCTTCACATCCCTTGTAAGTTGGATTCCTAGGTATTTTATTCTCTTTGTAGCAATTGTGAATGGGAGTTCACTCATGATTTGACTCTCTGTCTGTTATTGGTGTATAGGAATGCTTGTGTTTCTTTTTTTTTGCACATTGATTTTGTATCCTGAGACTTTCCTGAAGTTGCTTATCAGCTTAAGGAGACTTTGGGCTGAGACAATGGACTTTTCTAAATATACAATCATGTCATCTGCAAAAAGGGACAATTTGACCTCCCCTTTTCCTAATTGAATACTTTTATTTCTTTCTCTTGCCTGATGGCTCTGGCCAGAACTTGTAACATTACGTTGAATAGGAGTGGTGAGAGAGGGAATCCCTGTCTTGTGCCAGTTTTCAAAGGAAATGCTTCCAGTTTTTGCCATTCAGTATGATATCAGCTGTGGGTTTGTCATAAATAGTTCTTATTATTTTGAGATATATTCCATCAATACCTAGTTTATTGAGAGCGCTTAGCATGAAGTGCTGTTGAATTTTGTCGAAGGCCTTTTCTGCATCTACTGAGATAATCATGTAGTTTTTGTCATTGGTTCTGTTTATGTGATGGATTATGTTTATTGATTTGTGTATGTTGAACCAGCCTTGCATCCCAAGGATGAAGCCGACCTGATCATGGTGGATAAGCTTTTTGATGTGCTGCTGGATTTGGTTTGCCAGCATTTTATTAAGGATTTTCACATTGATGTTCATTAGGGATATTGCTCTAAAATTATCTCTTTTTTGTTGGGTCTCTGCCAGGCTTTGGTATCAGGATGATGCTGGCCTCATAAAATGAGTTAGGGAGGATTCCCTCTTTTTCTATTGATTGGAATAGTTTTAAAAGGAATGGTACCAGCTCCTCTTTGTACCTCTGGTAGAATTTGGCTGTGAATAGTCTGGTTCTAGACTTTTTCTGATTGGTAGGCTGTTAATTATTGCCTCAATTTCAGAGCCTGTCATTGGTCTATTCAGAGATTCAACTTCTTCCTGGTTTAGTCTTGGGAGGGTGTACGTGTCCAGGAATTTATCCATTTCTTCTAGATTTTCTAGTTTATTTGCATAGAGGTGTTTATAGTATTCTCTGATGGTAGTTTGTATTTCTATGGGATCGGTGGTGATATCCCCTTTATCAATTTTCATTGCAACTATTTGATTCCTCTCTCTTTTCTTCTTTATTAGTCTTGCTAGTAGTCTATCAATTTCATTAATCTTTTCAAAAAACCGGCTCCTGGATTCATTGATTTTTTGAAGGGTTTTTTGTGTCTCTATCTCCTTCAGTTCTGCTCTGATCTTAGTTATTTCTTGCTTTCTGATAGCTTTTGAAGGTGTTTGCTCTTGCTTCTCTTTTAATTGTGATGTTAGGGTGTCAATTTTAGATCTTTCCTGCTTTCTCTTGTGGGCATTTAGTGATATAAATTTCCCTCTACACACTGCTTTAAATGTGTCCCAGAGATTCTGGTATGTTGTGTCTTTGTTCTCATTGGTTTCAAAGAACATCTTTATTTGTGCCTTCATTTTGTTATTTACCCCATAGTCATCCTAGAGCAAGGTGCTTAGTTTCCAAGTAGTTGTGCAGCTTTGAGTGAGTTTGCTAATCCTGAGTTCTAGTTTGATTGCACTGTGGTCTGAGAGACAATTTGTTGTGATTTCTGTTCTTTTACATTTGCTGAGGAATATTTTACTTCCAATTATGTGATCAATTTTAGCATAAGTGCTATGTGGTGCTGAGAAGAATGAATATTCTGCTGATTTGGGTTGGAGAGTTCTGTAGATGTCTATTAGGTCTGCTTGGTGCAGAGCTGTGTTCAAGTCCTGGATATCCTTGTTAATCTTCTGTCTCATTGATCTGTCTATTATTGACAGTGGGGTGTTAAAGTCTCCCATTATTATTGTGTGGGAGTCTAAGTCTCTTTGTAGGTCTCTAAGGACTTGCTTTATGAATCTGGGTGATCTTGTATTGGGTGCGTATATATTTAGGATACTTAGCTCTTCTTGTTGGGAATTGATCCCTTTAGCATTATGTAATGGACTTCTTTGTCTCTTTTGATCTTCATTGGTTTAAAGTCTGTTTTATCAGAGACTAGGATTGCAACCCTGCCGTTTTTTTTTTTTTTATTTCCGTTTCCCTTGTAGATCTTCCTCCATCCCTTTATTTTGAGCCTATATGCGTCTTTCCATGTGAGATGAGTGTCCTGAATACAGCACACTGATGGGTCTTGACTCTTTATCCAGTTTGCCAGTCTGTGTATTTTAATTAGGGCATTTAGCCCATTCACATTTAAGGTTAATATTGTTATGTGTGAATTTGATCCTGTCATTATGATACTAGCTAGTTATTTTGCCCACTAATTGATTCAGTTTCTTCATAACATTGATGGTCTTTACAATTTGGCATGTTTTTGCAGTGGCTGGTACCAGTTACCGGTTGTTTCTTTCCATGTTTAGTGCTTCCTTCAGGAGCTCTTGTAAGGCAGGCCCGGTGGTGACAAAATCTCTCAGCATTTGCTTGTCTGTAAAGTATTTTATTTCTCCTTCACTTATGAAGCTTAGTTTGGCTGGATATGAAATTCTGGGTTGAAAATTCTTTTCTTTAAGAATGTTGAATATTGGGCCCCACTCTCTTCTGGCTTGTAGGGTTTCTGCTGGGAGATCCGCTGTTAGTCTGATGGGCTTCCCTTTGTGGGTAACCCGACCTTTCTCTCTGGCTGCCTTTAACATTATTTTTTTTTCATTTCAACCTTGGTGAATCTGACAATTATGTGTCTTGGGGTTGCTCTTCTTGAGGAGTATCTTTGTGGTGTTTTCTGTATTTCCTGAGTTTGAATATTGGCCTGCCTTGCTAGGTTGGGGAAGTTCTCCTGGATAATACCCTGAAAAGTGTTTTCCAACATGGTTCCATTCTCCCTGCCACTTTGAGGTACACCAATCAGATGTAGATTTGGTCTTTTCACATAGTCCCATATTTCTTGGAGGCTTTGTTCATTTCTTTGTAGTGTTTGTTCTCTATCCTTATCTTCTTGCTTTATTTCATTCATTTGATCTTCAATCACTGATACCCTTTCTTCCAGTTGATCGAATCAGCTATTGAAGCTTGTACATGTGTCACGAAGTTCTCGTGCCATGGTTTTCAGCTCCATCAGGTCATTTAAGGTCTTCTCTACACTGTATTATAGTTAGCCATTCATCTAATCTTTTTGCAAGGTTTTTAGCTTCCTTGTGATGGGTTTCAACATGCTCCTTTAGCTTGGAGAAATTTGTTATTACCGACCTTCTGAAGCCTACTTCTGTCAACTCATTAAAGTCATTCTCCATCCAGCTTTGTTCCATTTTAGGTGAGGAGCTGCAATCCTTTGGAGGAGAAGAGGTGCTCTCATTTTTAGAATTTTCAGCTTTTCTACTCTGGTTTCTCCCCATCTTTGTGGTTTTATCTACCTTTGGTCTTTGATGTTGGTGACCTATAGATGGGGTTTTGGTGTGGATGTCCTTTTTGTTAATGTTGATGCTATTCCTTTCTGTTTGTTAGTTTTCCTTCTAACAGTCAGTACCCTCAGCTGCAGGTCTGTTGGAGTTTGCTGGAGGTCCACTCTAGACCCTGTTTGCCTGGGTATCACCAGTGGAGGCTGCAGAACAGCAGATATTGCAGAAGAGCAAATATTGCTGCCTAATCCTTTCTCTGGAACCTTCGTCCCAGAAAGGCACCCACCTATATGAGGTGTCTGTTGGCCCCTACTGGGAAGTATCTCCCAGTTAGGCTACACAGGGGTCAGGGACTCACTTGAGGAAGCAGTCTGTCCATTCTCAGAGCTCAAACGCCATGTTGGGAGAACCACTGCTCTCTTCAGAGCTG
This sequence comes from Pongo pygmaeus, assembly GCF_028885625.2. Lineage (NCBI taxonomy): Eukaryota > Metazoa > Chordata > Mammalia > Primates > Hominidae > Pongo > Pongo pygmaeus. The sequence goes on from NC_072386.2 coordinate 109,089,237, forward strand.
TCAGACAGGGCCATTTAAGTCTGCAGAAGTTGTCTGCTGCCTTCTGTTCAGCGAAGTAAGCCCTGCCCACAGAGGTGGAGTCTAGAGGCAATAGGCCTTGCTGAGCTGTGGTGGGCTTTGCCTAGTTCAAGCTTCCTGACTGCTTTGTTTACCCACTGAAGCCTCAGCAATGGTAGACGCCCCTCCCCCAGCCAGGCTGCCACCTTGCAGTTCCATCTCAGACTTCTGCACTAGCAGTGAGCAAGACTCCATGGGCATGGGGCCCACTGAGCCAGGTAAGGGAGAGAATCTCCTTGTATGGCAGTTGCTAAGACCCTGGAAAAGTGCAGCATTTGGGTGGGAGTGTCCCATTTTTCCAGGTACAGTCTGTCACAGCTTCCCTTGGCTAGGAAAGGGAAATCCTCCCCTTGTGCTTCCCAGGTGAGGTGATGCCCCACCCTGCTTCATCTTGCCCTCCATGGGCTGCACTCACTGTCCAACTTGTCCCAATCAGATGAACCAGGTACCTCAGCTGGAAATGCAGAAATCACCCATCTTCTGTGTCGATCATGCTGGGAGCTGCAGACCGGAGCTGTTCCTATTTGGCCATCTTGGAATGGATCACCGGGTTTGATAATATTTTCTTGAGAATATTTGTGTCTATGTTCACCAGGGATACTGAACTATAATTTTCTTTTCTTACAGTATTCCTATCTGGATTTGGTATTGGGATAATGCTGGCTTTATAAAATGGTTGCAAGTAATTCATTCTCTTCAATCTTTGGTGAGAGTTTGAGAAGAATTGGTATTAGTTCTTTTCTAAATGTTTGGTAGAAATCAAGAGTGAATTCCACTGGCCATGGGCTTTTCTTTGATGGGAGGCTTTTTATTACTGATCAATCTTCTTACAGACTGTTGGTCTATTCAGATTTTTTATTTCCTTTAATTTACTCTTGGTAGGTTGTTTATCTCAAATAATTTATCCATTATTCTAGGTAATCCAATTTGTTTACATGTAAATGTGTGGGGGTTTTTTGTTGTTGTTGTTGTTTTTTTTTTTTTTTTTTTGACAGTGTCTCACTCTGTTGCTCAACCTAGAGTGCAGTGGTGTGATCTCGGCTTACTGCAACTTCCAACTCCCAGGTCCCAGTGATTCTTGTGCCTCAGCCTCCTGAGTAGCTGGGATTACAGCCATGCACCACCATGCCCAGGCTAATTTTTGTCTTTTTAGTAGAGACGGAATTTCACTATGTTGGTCAGGCTGGTCTTGAACTCCTGACCTCAAGTTATCCAACTGCCTCAGCCTCCCAAAGTGCTGAGATTACAAGCATGAGCCACCATATCTGTTATGTTTACATATAAATGTTAGTAATGGTCTCATTCATTTCTTTGTATTTCTGTGGTATCAGTGGTAATGTTTCTTTTTTTTTAATGTATACATTTAAGGGGTAAACACTTAATTTTGTTACATGCATATATTGCATGTTGTAAAGCCTTTGCTTCTACTGTATCCATCACCTGCATAATGTACATTGTACCTATTAATTAATTTCTCATTGCCTTAACCCCTTCTGCCCCCTCAGCCTTCTAAATCTCCAATGTTTATTCTTCCATACCCTATGTCCATATGTATACACATGATTTAGCTCTGACTTATAAGTGAGAATATGTGGTAGTTGACTTTCTGTTCCTAACATAATGGCTTTTTATTCATAACATAATGACTTCCAGTCCCATCCATGTTGCTGCAAAGTACTTTATTTATTATTTTTTATTTTAAAAAAATACTGAGTACTATTCCCTTTTAGTGTGATTATGCTATTCATTTAAGACTCAGTAAGAGTCATTTTTTCTCTTTGCATTCTATTTTATCTATCTTTCTTCCCCATTCTTGTTAATATTTTCTTGGTGATGTGAAAAATTAATCTGGTATCAAAGGTAAAGCTATGCAGAAAGCTATACATAGATAAGTGTTCCTACACCCACATCATTTTTACCTAACTCCCACTCAATGCCATTGGTAACCAATCACACTAGTCTCTGAGTTCTCCTTTCTTTGATTCTTTGTACACAGTTCTAAACTGTGAATGCACATCAGAATTTGCTGGTGTGTGTGCACGCTCACTTGTACATGCATGAACATATTTTCTAACCCAGAAGCTTTCTATTTTTTTGTTTTCAGAAGATCCCCAGATAACATCTATCCAAACTAAAATGAGAACACAGTCTGATGGACATGAGGGGATTTATATGACTAAAATAATAAAATATTTAAAACAGTTTTCTACGATTGGGAGAACAGAGCCCCAGGTGATTCTAATACACAGTCAATAGAGAAAACCACTGTTTTGGGTGATACAGAATGAGGTTATGTATCTGGAATTGCATCAGTCACTGTTGTTATCATAGGAGGAACCACCTGACAAAGAAGCCAACATATGAAGAAGGAAAACACTGATCCACTGAATTCACTCTACGCTCAAAGCCATGCCCATGTCTGGATTCTTCTTTTATATAAGTTGGGGAATTTCCCCCCATAAATCAACTAGTTTTTATGCATACTTAAGAGTTTTCTTTTCTTGTTTCAACATATTTTTCTGCCCAGAATGTTCTATGTTCTCCTTCCCCTCATTTATTTTGGGTATAGTTTGTGTTAAATAATCCCTATGACTTCAATTTAGATGCCCCCTTTTCTAAAAACCTTTCTATGCTATCCTCACCACATTCTTCATCACCTGTTTGGGTTGTGTGCATTTCTTATGTGCTCTCTAGTAACTTGTGCACGTGGCTATTATTACACAGGGCAATATTGCTTTGTCACTGTATTTTCCTTGCGCTGTAAGGTTCTTTCATGCTTAGATTGCTTTTTATCCATCCTGTATAATATAGGAAAGAGGGACAAGCTGCCTTAATTTGACTTTAAGAATAAATTGACTTAAGAATCGGTCATAATTTCTTTTTGGAATAATTACTGTCTTTGAGAGGAAAAAATAGCATTGCAATGAGTATGTCTAAATGCGTGATGCTTAAGAAGGAGATATAAATGATGATAAGGAATAGTTATGGGTATCATTTATCAGAGTTATAGAAGTGTGAAAGGTGCCATAGAAACATGCCAGCATATGTGGCCTTGGTAAGTGTTAGGCAGTCATACATTTCCTATGGTAGGCTAGAAAAGAAAATATTTAGATTTTAGTCATATATTAATGATATTGTGATATATCTATTCCCATCCCAGTCCTGCTACCCAAACCTTTTAGGAAAAAAAGTCTGCTATACACAGTAACCCTAAGGTACTGCTGCTATGGAAAAATAAAGTAAGTTGTGTCACCTACAGCAAATACAAATTAGGGCAGAAAAAATGGTAGGAGATATGACCACAAAAGAAGCAGTGATGAGAGAGGTAAATTTGATGAAACTAGGGGAAATTTGAATTAGCTCAGGAGAAAGACAAACAAACCTTCCCCAAACTCAAGAGTGGTTGACAACTGTGGAGACCTAAAAAAGTATATTTAGAGGAACAGCTCCAGTCTACAGCTCCCAAAGTGAGTGATGCAGAAGGTGGGTGATATCTGCATTTCCAACTGAGGTACTGGGTTCATCTCACCAAGGCTTGTCAAACAATGGGTGCAAGACAGTGGGTGCAGCCCACGGACCATGAGCCAAAGCAGGGAGAGGCATTGCCTCACCTGGGAAGTGCAAGAGGTTGGGGAATTCCCTTTCCTAGCCAAGGGAAGCTGTGACAGATGGCACCTGGAAAATTGGATCACTCCCACCCTAATACTGCACTTTTCCAACAGTCTTAGCAAATGGCACACCAGGAGATTAAATCCCACGCTTGGCTTGGAGGGTCCCATGCCCATGGAGCCTTGCTCACTGCTAGCACAGTAGTCCGAGATTGAACTGCAAGGCTGCAGTGAGGCCGGGGAAGGGGCGCCCACCATTGCTGAGGCTTGAGTAGGTAAACAAAGCTGCCTGGAAGTTTGAACTGGGTGGAGCCCACCACAGCTCAAGGAGGCCTGCCTGCCTCTGTAGACTCCACCTCTAGGGGCAGGGCATAGCTGAACAAAAGGCAGCAGAAACTTCTGCAGACTTAAACGTCCCTGTCTGACAGCTTTGAAGAGAGTAGTGGTTCTCCCAGCATGGAGTTTGAGATCTGAGAACGGACAGACTGCCTCCTCAAGTGGGTCCCTGATTCCCGAGTAGCCTAACTGGGAGGCACCTCCCAGTAGGGGCCAACTGATACCTCAAAGGGCCAGGTGTCCCTCTGAGATGAAGCTTCCAGAGGAACGATCAGGCAGCAACATTTGCCATTCTGCAATATTTGCGGTTCTGCAGCCTCCGCAGGTAATACCCAGGCAAACAGGGTCTGGAGTGGAACTCCAGCAAACTCCAACAGACCTGCAGCTGAGGGTACTGACTGTTAGAAGGAAAACTGACAAACAGAAAGGACATCCACACCAAAACTCCATCTGTAGGTCACCAACATCAAAGACCAAAGGTAGATAAAACCACAAAGATGGGAAGAAAGCAGAGCAGAAAAGCTGAAAATTCCAAAACTCAGAGTGCCTCTTCTCCTCCAAAGGAATGCAGCTCCTTGCCAGCAATGGAACAAAGCTGGATGGAGAATGACTTTGATGAGTTGAGAGAAGTCTTCAGAAGATCAGTAATAACAAACTTCTACGAACTAAAGGAGGATGTTCGAACCCATTGCAAAGAAGCTAAAAACATTGAAAAAAGATTGGACAAATGGCTAACTAGAATAAACAGTGTAGAGAATAAACAGTGTAGAGAAGACCTTAAATGACCTGATGGAGCTGAAAACCATGGCACGAGAACTATGTGACACATGCACAAACTTCAGTAGCTGATTCAATCAACTGGAAGAAAGGGTATTAGTGATTGAAGATCAAATAAATGAAATGAAGAGAGAAGAGAAGTTTAGAGAAAAAAGAATAAAAAGAAATGAACAAAGCCTCCAAGAAATATTGGACTATGTGAAAAGACCAAATCTACATCTGATTGGTGTACCTCAAAGTGGCAGGGAGAATGGAACCAAGTTGGAAAACACTCTTTAGGATATTATCCAGGAGAACTTTCCCAGCCTAGCAAGGCAGGCCAACATTCAAATTCAGGAAATACAGAGAACACCACAAAGACACTTCTCGAGAAGAGCAACCCCAAGACACATAATTGTCAGATTCACCAAAGTTGAAATAAAGGAAAAAAATATTAAGGGCAGCCAGAGAGAAAGGTCGGGCTACCCACAAAGGGAAGCCCATCAGACTAACAGCAGATCTCCCAGCAGAAGATCTACAAGCCAGAAGAGAGTGGGGCCCAATAATCAACATTCTTAAAGAAAAGAATTTTCAACCCAGAATTTCATATCCAGCCAAACTAAGCTTCATAAGTGAAGGAGAAATAAAATCCTTTACAGACAAGCAAATGCTGAGAGATTTTGTCACCACCGGGCCTGCCTTACAAGAGCTCCTGAAGGAAGCACTAAACATGGAAAGGAAAAACTGGTACAAGCCACAGTAAAAACATGCCAAATTGCAAAGACCATTGATGCTAGGAAGAAATTGCATTAACTAATGAGCAAAAAATAAGCAGTTATCATTGTAATGACAGGCTCAAATTCACACAAAACAATATTAACCTTAAATGTAAATGGGCTAAGTGCTACAATTAAAAGAAACAGACTGGCAAATTCTATAAAGAGTCAAGACCCATCAGTGTGCTGTATTCAGGAGACCCATCTCACATGTAGAGACACACATAGGCTCAAAATAAAGGGATGGAGGAAGATCTATCAAGCAAATGGAGAACAAAAAGAAGCAAGGGTTGCAATCCTAGTCTCTGATAAAACAGACTTTAAACCAACAAAGATCAAAAGAGACAAAGAAGGACATTACATAATGGTAAAGAGATCAATTCAACAAGAAGAGCTAACTATCCTAAATATATATGCACCCAATACACGAGCACCCAGATTCATAAAGCAAGTCCTTAGAGGCCTACAAAGAGACTTAGACTCCCAAAAAATAATAATGGAAGACTTTAACACCCCACTGACAATATTAGACAGATCCACAAGACAGAAAGTTAACAAGGTATCCAGGAATTGAACTCAACTCTGCACCAAGTGGACCTAATAGACATCTGCAGAACTCTCCAACCAAAATCAAAAGAATATACATTCTTCTCAGCACCACATCACACTTATTCCAAAACTGATGACATAGTTGGAAGTAAAGCACTCCTCAGCAAATGTAAAAAACAGAAATTATAACAAACTGTCGCTTAAACCACAGTGCAATCAAATTAGAACTCAGGATTAAGAAACTCACTCAAAACCACTCAACTACATGGAAACTGAACAACCTATTCCTGAATGACTACTGGGTACATAACAAAATGAAGGCAGAAATAAAGATGTTCTTTGAAACCAATGAGAAGAAAAACACAGCATACCAGAATCTCTGGGACACATTTAAAGCAGTGTGTAGAGGGAAATTTATAGCACTAAATGCCCACAAGAGAAAGCAGGAAAGATCTAACATTGACACCCTAACATCATAATTAAAAGAACTAGAGAAGCAAGAGCACACACATTCAAAAGCTAGCAGACGGCAAGAAATAACCGAGATGAGAGCAGAACTGAAGGAGATAGAGACACAAAAAACCCTTCAAAAAATCAATGAATCCAGGAACTGGTTTTTTGAAAAGATCAACGAAATTGATAGACTACTAGCAAGACTAATAAAGAAGAAAAGAGAGAAGAATCAAATAGATGCAATAAAAAATGATAAAGGGGATATCACTACTGATCCCACAGAGACATAAACTACCATCAGAGTATACTGTAAACAACTTTATGTAAATAAACTACAAATCTAGAAGAAATGGATACATTCCTGGACACATACACCCTCCCAAGACTAAACCAGGAAGAAATTGAATCTCTGAATAGACCAATGATAGGCTCTGAAATTGAGGCAATAATTAAGAGCCCATCAACCAAAAAAAGTCCAGGACCAGGTGGATTCACAGCCAAATTCTACCAGAGGTACAAAGAGGAGCTGGTACCATTCCTTCTGAAACTATTACAATCAATACAAAAAGAGAGAACCCTCTCTAACTCATTTTATGAGGCCAGCATCATCCTGATACCAAAGCCTGGCAGAGACACAACAAAAAAAGAGAATCTTAGACCAATATCCCTGATGAACATCGATGCAAAAATCCTAATAAAATACTGGCAAACCGAATCCAGCAGCACATCAAAAAGCTTATCCACCATGATCAAGTGGGCTTCATCCCTGGGATGCAAGGCTGGTTCAATATACGCAAATCAATAAATGTAATCCATCATATCAACAGAACCAAAGACAAAAACCACGTGATTATCTCAATAGATGCAGAAAAGACCTTTGACAACATTCAACAGCACTTCATGCTAAAAACTCTCAAGAAATTAGGGATTGATGGGCTGTATCTCAAAATAATAAGAACTATTTATGGCAAACCCACAGCTGATATCATACTGAATGGGCAAAAACTGGAATCATTCCCTTTGAAAACTGGCACAAGACAGGGATGCCCTCTCTCACCACTCCTATTCAACAGAGTGTTGGACGATCTGGCCAGGGAAATCAGGCAGGAGAAAGAAATAAATGGTATTAAATTAAGAAAAGAGGAAGTCAAATTGTCCCTGTTTGCAGATGACATGATTGTATATTTAGAAAACCCCATTGTCTCAGCCCAAAATCTCCTTAAACTGATAAGCAACTTCAGGAAAGTCTCGGGATACAAAATCAATGTGCAAAAATCACAAGCATTCCTATACACCAATAACAAACAGAGAGCCAAATCATGAGTGAACTCCCATTCACAAGTGCTTCAAAGAGAATAAAATACCTAGGAATCCAGTTTACAAGGGATGTGAAGGACTTCTTCAAGGAGAACTACAAACCACTGCTCAACAAAATAAAACAGGACACAAACAAGAACATTCCATGCTCACAGATAGGAAGAATCAATATTGTGAAAAAGGCCATACTGTCCAAGGTAATTTATAGATTCAATGCCATCCCCATCAAGCTACCAATGACTTTCTTCACAGAATTGGAAAAAACACTACTTTAAAGTTCATATGGAACCAAAAAAGAGCCCACATTGCCAAGACAATCCTAAGCAAAAAGAACAAAGCTGGAGGCATCATGCTACCTGACTTCAAACTATACTACAAGGCTACAGTAACCAAAACAGCATGGTACTGGTACCAAAACAGATATATAGACCAATGCAGCAGAACAGAGCCCTTAGAAATAATACCACACATCTACAACCATCTGATCTTTGACAAACCTGACAAAAACAAGAAAAGGGGAAAGGATTCCCTATTTAATAAATGGTGCTGGGAAAACTGGCTATCCATATGTAGAAAGCTGAAACTGGATCCCTTCCTTATACCTTATAAAAAATTAATTCAAGATGGATTAAAGACTTAAATGTGAGACCTAAAACCATAAAAACCCTAGAAGAAAACCTAGGCAATACCATTCAGGACATAAGCATGGGCAAGGACATCATGTCTAAAACACCAAAAGAAATGGCAGCAAAAGCCAAAATTGACAAAAGGGATCTAATTAAACTAAAGAGTTTCTGCACAGCAAAAGAAACTACCATCAGAGTGAAAAGGCAACCTACAGAATGGGAGAAAATTTTTGAAATCTACTCATCTGAAAAAGGGCTAATATCCAGAATCTACAAAGAACTTAAACAAATTTACAAGAAAAAATCTAACAATCCCATCAAAAAGTTGGTAAAGCACATGAACAGACACTTCTCAAAAGAAGACATTTATGCAGCCAACAGACACATGAAAAAATGCTCATCCTCACTGGCCATCAGAGAAATGCAATCAAAACCACAATGAGATGCCATCTCACACCAGTTAGAATGGCGATCATTAAAAAGTTAGGAAACAACAGTTGCTGGAGAGGATGTGGAGAAATAGGAACACTTTTACACTGTTGGTGGGACTGTAAACTATTTCAACCATTGTGGAAAACAGTGTGACAATTCCTCAGGGATCTAGAACTAGAAATACCATTTGACCCAGCCATCCCATTACTGGGTATATAACCAAAGGATTATAAATCATGCTGCTGTAAACACACATGCACAAGTATGTTTATAGCGGCATTATTCACAATAGCAAAGACTTGGATCCAACTCAAATTCCATCAATGATAGACTGGATTGAGAAAATGTGGCACATATACACCATGAAATACTAGGCAGCCATAAAAGAGGATGAGTTCATGTCCTTTGTAGGGACTTGGATGAAGCTGGAAATCATCATTCTGAGCAAACTATTGCAAGGACAGAAAAGCAAACACCACATGTTATCACTCATAGGTGGGAATTGAACAATGAGAACACTTGGACACAGGGCGGGGAACACCACACACTGGGGCCTGTGGGGGCCGGGGGAGGGATAGCATTAGGGGACATACCTAATGTAAATGACGAGCTAATGGGTGCAGCACACCAACATGGCACATGTATACATATGCAACAAATCTGCACGTTGTGCACATGTACCCTAGAACTTAAAGTAAATAATAAAAAAGAGAAAAAGAAAAAAAAGTAGATTTAGTGCCTTATTTTTAAAATCAGCTGTATCGAGTTGTAATTTGCATGCAATAAATTGCACCCATTTTAAGTATACAGTGTGATGATTCTTAATAATTTGGTACACCTGTGTAAGCACCACCAAAATCATGGTATGAAATATTTTCCTCACCTCAAAAGTTTCCTTTGTGCCTTTCCTTGTTAGTCATTCCACCCAACTCACCTCCCTATGGTACCGATCAACCACGAGTTCGCTTTGTGTCACTGTAGAGTAGATGTGTCATTTTTGTTTAAATTTCTAAGCACTTGCCAAACAGTTTTCCAAGGAGATTGTGCCACTTGACATTCTCACCTGCATATATGAGAACTCTAATTTTTCTAAAAATTCATCAACACTTGGTACTGTCAGTGTCTTTTTAATTTTAGCCATTCCTGTGGGTATATGTTTTAAATCTATTAAACATATGTGTATGTATATGTGGATACCTTTTAAGTCTAGTACCATATGCAAATTAAAGGAAGTAACTCAGTTGATACAAAATTTGATCAAGTCTTCAAAGATACTCCCGGCCGGGTGCAGTGGCTCATGCTTCTAATCCCAGCACTTTGGGAGGCCGAGGTGGGCGGATCACGAGGTCAGGAGATCGAGATCATCCTGGCTAACACAGAGAAACCCTGTCTCTATTAAAAATACAAAAAATTTAGCCAGGCGTGATGGCGGGCACCTGTAGTCCCAGCTACCCTGGAGGCTGAGGCAGGAGAATGGCGTGAACCCGGGAGGTGGAGCTTGCAGTGAGCCAAGACCGTGCCACTGCACTCCAGCATGGGCGACAAAGCGAGACTCCGTCTCAAAAAAAAAAAAAAAGATACTCCCAACTGTCCTTCCCCTCCTTATATGTACCCGCCATCATTTCTATCAAGAGATGCAGTTTATGTCCCCTCCTCTTTAATCTGGTCTGGCATCACGACTGGCTTTAACCAATAAAATGTAACGGAAGTGATGTTCTGGGACTTTTGAAGACGAGACTTCATAAGACTGACAATTTCCACTTCCTAACTCTAGAAATTCATGTGTTATGCTGTTAGAAACCCAACCCACATGGAGACCGTATCATGAAGAACTGAGACACCCTGGTTGACTGCCCTGGCTGAGCTCTGAATAGGTCATCAGCCAGCACCATGTGAGGGAATCATCTTAGACATCCCAGCCCTGACAATGCTCCAGATGACCAGACTCTGTTGACAGAAGAACCAACTGAATCATTGAGGGATAATAAAGTGGTTGTTTTAAGCCACTGAGTTTTGGGACAGAAAACCAAACTATTTGTATACAAAGTTCCTAGCTTAGAGCTCAATAAATATTTGTTGAATTAATACATGAATCATTTAATATATATATTTTTGTGTACTTAGCACTGTGCTAAATATTGCAGTACTGCTATTTGTCTTGAGAAAAATAAAAAGCACCCAGCATGGTGACATGTTGCTTTAATCCTAGCTACTTGGGAGGCTGAGGCAGGAGGATTGCTTCAGTCCAGGAGTTCAAGACTGGCCTAGACAACATAGGAAGACCCCATTTCAAAACATAAAATATAAGGAGATTGCTTTCTCAATTTTCATACTATTATAGCATTTGTTTACAACATTTAGGAATCATTTGACTATAAATCAATGACCTTCATTTGACCTATATCAAGATCTCTTTTTCCCTGTCAGGCCCCATTAGGAGCCTGAAATACTTTCTGTAGGTACCAGGTACAGTGTATCCCCCACAACTTATTCACTAATGCAGCCCTTGTAGTGCCTGGGAATCCAGCAATATCTGCTTCTTGAATAACAGTGGAAACATGACCTATTTCAGTCAAGTTGGCAGAGGTTTTGTCTTGCAACAGTTCATTCTTTGAGTAAATGAGGTGCAATCTTGAATAGCTGGAGGATAGTAAATTGATAGTTGATGGAGCTCATTCCAGCAGCCCCCATCACCCACTACTCAGTGACAGTTTACAGGCCACTGTGACAGATTAAGTCCAAAAAGAGCACAGCAATTACAGCTGCCTTGATGCCCAGAGCACAGGATGCCCTTTTTACCTCTTTTGAGAATGAAAGAGACAGAATGAACTACCGTAGTGCACACTGCCCTGACTGTTTCTATCCTTCCTATTCCTGCAACAAGGGCCATTGGAGGCTCATGAATGGTTTGAGCTGGATGAAACCTAGGGCAGTCCAAACTCATCAGTTAGTAGGTGAGGAAAAGAAGGCCCGAGAGGTTAAGTGGTGCTCAGCTAATCATACAGGGAATTAGGAGAATAGCTAGGACACATGTGGGGTCACTAAGATCTTAATCACATGTCCCTTCTATTTCAACCTACTGTCTCTCTGCTTTTCTGGTACTTAAGGCTTGTTTTCAATAGCTACTCATGCTTTGGAAGAGATCTGAAATTTCCTTCAGAGGGTAGATCATAGGGATGGAGATATGTACCAGAACCATCTCTAAAACCTTATCACCTTCCCATCACTAGCAATGCCTTACCTATTTAACCTCATTCATTCAGCCAAGTTACATAGGTGATTGATATGTGGAAAACTCTATAGAAGATGTTTCAGGGGACATAAAATTGTAGAACATTATTTTCTGGATTTAATAAATTTGAATTTGGAGCAGAGTGATAATAAATATTCAATTATCTACAATAAAAATCAGTATGTGATAAATGTTCTATGCATGTGATAATTAAGTTTAATTAAGCATTCCAATTAAATAAGCACTAAATTATTTCCACAAAACAGTTGAAGTCATACAGTGTTTACAGATATCATACAAAGTGCACTTTGTCTGGAGCCCTGCCACCTAAAGTATGTGCCCTGGACAGGAGCTTCAGCACCACCGGGGGGAGGTTGTTAGAAAAGCAAATTCTCAGGCTGCGCCCTAGTCCCATTGAATCAGAATCTATGCTTTAACAAGATCCTAGGAGGTTTGTATCCATATTAACTTTCAAGAAACCTAGAACAGAGGAACAAGTAGAGAAAAGAGGAATGGAATTTTGTCTGGTGTAACTAAGGAAGACCCCACAGCAGAGGGCAGCAGATTGACGCGTTCATCAGGGCTCTTGGATCAGACAGCTGGATTCAGCTGGAGAAACTTGGGTACATTATTTACATATTTTTATTCATAAAATGGGCATAGGCTAGGCGTGGTAACTTGTACTTGCAATCCTAGCATTTGGGGTGGCTGAAGCAGGAGAATTGTTAAGGCCAGGAGTTTGAGACCGGCTTGGGCAACATAGTGAGACCCTGTCTCTACAAAAAATACAAAAACCAATCTGGGCATGGCAGTGCATACCTATAGTCCTAGCTACTCAAGAAGCTGATGTGAGAGGACTCCTTGAGCCAGAAGATTCAAGACTGCAGTGAGCAGTCTTGCCTCAGCAAGGGTGCACTCCAGCCTGGTTGACAAAGTAAGACCTCACCACTATTTAAAAAGAAAGAAAGAAAGAAAGAAAAGCAAAAAGAAAGAAAAAGAAGGCCAGGCATGGTGGCTCATGCCTGTAATCCCAGCACTTTGGGCGGCCGAGGCAGGCGGATCACGAGGCCAGGAGATCGAGACCATCCTAAACCCCGTCTCTGCTAAAAAATACAAAAAAATTAGCCGGGCATGGTGGCGGGCGCCTGTAGTCCCAGACACTCGGGAGGCTGAGGCAGGAGAATGGCGTGAATCCGGGAGGCGGAGCTTGAAGTGAGCAGAGATCGTGCCACTGCACTCCAGCCTGGGCGACAGAGCGCGAGACTCCATCTCAAAAAAAAAAAAAAGAAAGAAAGAAAGAAAAAGAAAAACTGTCATAGAATTAGGGCCTACCTCCTAGGGTGCAAGAAAATACTTAATATGCAAAAGTACGGTAGGCAACATGAATTAAAATGTGGGCATGAAAAAAGGAAATTCCACAGCATTGTTGAAACTGTCAAGATGGAGGGAATAGGGCTGTGTTTAATATTAACCAGATGGTTGCCTGAGTGGTAATGCTATTAGCAAAAGTAGGGAAGCTGAGGGAAAAGAAGTTCCGTGGAGTGGAAGTTGGTGGTGGTGACATCAGTGCTGGTCTTACCCTGTGAATTTGGGCTCTTGAGTATCGCTCCATCTTGTCAATCTTTTGACTCCAGAGAATGTTCACGAATTAGTACAGTAGATGTAGGAATAGATTCTTCCTCTCAGTTTCATCCTTCTACTGTGCTTCCTGGGGACCCTTGAATATTTTCCTGAAATAGATACATAGCAGCCTTTAAACTCCACTGTAAAAACGCTCCCTAAATGCAGCTCCATTTTTCATTCCACATAGCATTTTGCTTTATGCACATAGTCATGTAACGTAAAGGGTAATTCAGGGTTGATAAATTAGCAGCCAGGAAAGAGGCCTATAAGGAGCTTCAGTAAGCCATTTAGTATTTGGTGAGTTCTGTAGAGCTTTGGTCTTTTCTCACACCCAGAGGTAGTAAATATCCCTCTCTGGGTGGTACTCGTGGAGAGTGCTTCTGCATTTTGATACTCTGAAGTGATTCCTGCAAACAACAGTTGTCTCACATTCTAGACTAGAACTTCAGAGTCATGTACAACTGGTGAGCGCTTCCCATTCATAGGAAAACTAAAGCCTGGGGAGGAGTCATCACTTCTCAAGGTTTTTACTCATTAGGTTGTCTAAGGTGAGTTCTTTCAGCGAGATAATAGATTTCTTTTCTTACTTTTCTTTTTTTCTTCTCCCATCTCTCTTTTCCCACTCCTGTCTCTGTCTCTATCCTTTTATAATTTCACCGCTGGTGAAAGGTTACTGATATTAGGTAAATAGAACCATAAAATCAAATTAAGTCGGGATTAAATAGGGAGCATGCATTGAGAATATTTTTCTTTCTCTGTAATTGAGATGCAGTAGTCTGATTGTGTCCCTGTGTAATACCTCTGCAGGTTTAGGATCTGAGATCTCTGGTCAACCTTAAGCTCCATATGAATCTAGAATATGACATATCTGGGGAAAGGGGGACTAAATTAAAAGCGTCTGAAGCAAACATCATCTCAGATGAAGGCTGAGCTGATGATGATGAAGCTTATATAATCAGAGAGAGACTGGCTATTATGATTTTAAAGTTTCTTCTGACCCAAAGAGTTCACTTCTCTGGGAAAGTCATTTTACTAAATTTAGCAGCTCCAAGCTGTTAAAATTGAAGAGAAACGGAAGATAAGGTGAGCTTTTTTTAAACTCGAAAATTGCATATGTGAGCTCTGAATTCGGCATCTTCATTCCTTCCGAATTGGCTCTCCCGTCAAGGCTTGCCATGGTAGAAATAAGCGGTTGCTTTTGAGGCTATGAGGGATTATTTACAAAGGAAATCCACTTGCCTCACATTCCCTATCCTAATGGACTCTTTATTGAGCTTATCATCTTGTTGATAACACAAAATCACTTTGCTACCAGGTTCCTCTTGTTCCAGGCCAACGTGTTCTGATCTTTATGGGAAAGCATCGTGATCTAGAGAGGATAGCAGGCTAGATAGCAATAGCCTGGCTGTGTTTCTATCTCCACTACCGAATTGCTGACTATGAGCCACTTCCATGTATCAAATAGAATAATTCTAATCCCTGGCATATGTACAGATAGCTACTGTTTCAAATCACTTTCTTATCTAGTTTTATTTTTAATAGATTCTCAGAATTACCCTTGAGAAGGGTAGGGTGATATAGATATTATTTTACCATTTTACTAAAAGAGAAACCCACAACATGGTAAGTTAAATGATTGCCTAATGTTATACTAGAATAAGTGTTAAAAGGTGTCTTTGAATTCAAAGTTTTTAACTCTTAAAATATTATATATATACACATATATACACACACATACATATATTTAAAAGTAAAATTATGCCTCATGCAAATATAAAATGAATACATTATATATTTTATTTAACACACTAATTAATAAGGGAACCAGTAAGTTGTTACAACTGGTTTGAAGAAAAACTCAAAGTTTTAGTTATTTATAGTCAAGAAAGGAATGCTGAAATGAAATTACAAATGAATTTATAAATTTCAAATATGCAATAACTGTTCAATATACACAGGATCATAAGCATTTGCATTCCATGGGCAAAATTTGCATTTCTATGTTAGGGGTTTTTCTTCAACCCCCATAGGTTAATAGTTGGACTAAACCCCTGTAATAAAAGGCACATTTACAAGAGAAAAACAAACAGATGTTTATTAATATGTATACTTCATATATACATGAGAAACACTCAGGGGATCAGTAGTTCTCAAAGAGGCTTGAATTCTAGCTAAGGTAGCATCTTCAACAGAGAGCAATAAATTTTCAGAGAAGTAACCAAAGGAAAAGGACTTTGAGTCTTTAAGGACTGCAACTTGGAAGAAGGCAAATAACTGGCAGAAAAATGTTAGTTAGTAGAGCTTGTTAATGTAGATTCCTCTGGGACTATCTCCAGACTGATAAAGATGTAAAGTTGTCTTTGGCGATTAACCTTGTTCTCCTTGGTATAAGGTGGGGTGAGGGGGTTGCCCTTGTAAATCTATGCTCTGCTTTTAGGCAAATAGATGGAGGACAGAGAGCTTTCCTTTATCTGTGTCTTCTTAATTGTTTTCAGTTCAGCCATCTTTCACATCTTGGGATGGCATATTCTGTCCACCCCACCATGAACAAAA
The DNA here is from genome assembly GCF_028885625.2 of Pongo pygmaeus. Classification (NCBI taxonomy): domain Eukaryota; kingdom Metazoa; phylum Chordata; class Mammalia; order Primates; family Hominidae; genus Pongo; species Pongo pygmaeus. Next base: position 109,105,555 of record NC_072386.2, read on the forward strand.
ATTGTTTGTATTATTGTCATCTTCTAATGATCTGCTGGGTTATAAAATAACTCACAGACAGTGAAAGGGAGAGATAACCATGATGGGTGAGCCTCTTACAAAATTTTCCACGCATTCCTATGCTTGGAAATATAATGTTCTCATTTTATAACATTCTATTACCATACCCTAAAAAAAAAAACCCAGCATAATTTTCTCCCTCCCCTTGACTCCATAACTGATCATCTCTGATGTTTGTTATATCCATATCAATATTTTAGGGTTGCTACTATTCAAGAAAACATGCTAAAATATTCAGATAACAACAATATTGGTAATAATATAAAAATAACTACCATTTGTTCTGGCAGCTACTACGTGCTGATTGCCAATGACATCAATTAATAAATGTTTTATTTATCTTATCTCATTTGATTGTCATAGCAATCTTACAACATATGGGCAATTATTGTGCCAGTTTGACAAATATAAAAACAGGCATCAATATAGCAATTAATTTGCCCAAAACTATCCATCTAATATTCATCAAAATGAGATCCTGTTTTACTTTTTTGTAATACTTACATGAAGAAAATCATGGAGAACATACTTAACAGCCATGTACTTGAATTTGCCCATCTAAAATAAGGGGAAAACATAAAAATATAATATTATTAATGCTACAAGGGATTCAAGGACTTCAGGAAGGAAAATATTACATCAACCTGTGTCCCTCAGAGTTGTCTCTGAAGTCTCATTATGAAGTGAATGATTTTTAATCAATTTCCTTCATTGGAGTTCCATGGAGAGATTGTTCTGGAAGAAAGGGGTAGTGGTGTAGTCACTGCTTATAGCAAAGGAAATTTTTGCTTTAAACATTGTTTATAGCAAAAGGAAAAATTTTTGATTAAATAATGGCCTCTGAAATTGTATATCGCTAGAACTTCTGCTGAGTGATTTAACAGATATGCTATTATAGACATGTTATTTAAGCTGCCTGAAATTCCTCATCTTAAAATAGATAAAGCACCATTATCTACTACAAAAGGCATTGTGGATTAAATAATATAACGTGGGTAAAAAATTTAGCATTGTGCTTTGCATATAGCATTTAATAAATAGAAATGGATATTAACTATTATCATTATTATTATCAGACACCATGCTTTCAAATTCAACATACTCTTTTAATGTTACTTTATATGTTAAAATATTTTGCCTGAAAAAAAAATTAAGTAATAGACGTTTTAGAGTGAATGTTTATAAACCACCCTATCCCTACCCTCTCTTTGGAGATTCTCTTACATGCCCTCAGGGAACTGTATTTTTTTCAACTGACAACATGGAACTCGCTCTCCAATATTCATTTTATGTTGGTGTTCCATTATAAGGCAGGCTATTCACCAGTTCTCTGACATAAGCATATAGACAGGAATGGGGCACAGTTTAATTGATACCACACTAAGGACAATCCATAGCCTTTTGTTTGGATGAACAACCCGAGACAACTATGTCTTTGATTTGGAAGCAATTACTTTAAATTTGCTTAAGGCAAATATCTCACTTTGAAAAGTTTACCATTCATAAAGCATTGTTAATTTAACCCATTTCAGCCACTCATTCTATTTGGTTTCAGATTTGTTATTGAACAGTGAGAAGGACAGAAGTGGAAGGATGAGGCCCCTCTCTTCCAGGGACTAACTGTCTAGTGTCCTGCATTCACATGGACACTGTTTGTGCGAGATATAGAGTATTAACAATAGAGATCAAATCCAGAGGTTACAAACTGGTAGCCTAATGGGCCTGCAGATATGTGCGTGTTTGACTTGAACTCTGTTGTCTCACCCCGGTTCAAAAAATTAGTAATTAATTTCCCAAATTAAATAAAAAATATATTTAACATTTCACAAGAAATTCAGAAAATTCTGGTGTTTCCCTTACCTGGGCCTTAACTCCCTAGATAGTAATCATCAGCTGTATGTAAGCAGTAGTTGTCCTATGTAAAACACTCTAGGGTTCTCTACCTCACCCTGCCCAGCTTAAAACACAGTTTTATTGTAACTACCCTGTCCCTGTGTGCATCTGAGCCCATGACCTCTGAGATAGTGATCTTTGACAAAACTACAATATGTATAGAGCAAGAGATTATTGATTTCAACAAGAAAGAGATCTGGGGAGATGACAAACTAACAAGTGAGTGCTTACTATGTTTTACAAACTTTATATATATTTTCTCTATTAATTCTTGCAACTATTGCCTAAAGTAGGTAGCTGTATTGCTCAATTCTCACACTGCTATGAAGAAATACTCAAGATTGGGTAATTTACAAAGGAAAGAGGTTTAATTGACTCACAGTTCCACAATGCTGAGGAGGCCACAGGAAACTTACAATCACGACAATCATGGTAGAAAGCAAAGGAGAAGCAGGCACCTTCTTCACAGGGCTGCAGGATGAAGTGAGTGCAAGCAGGGGAAATGTTAGACTCTTATAAACCCATCAGATCTTGTGAGACTCACTCATTATCACAACAGCATGGGAGAAACCATCCCCATGATCCAATTACCTCCATTTGGTCCTGCCCTTGACACTTGGGGATTATGGGAATTACAATTCAAGGTGAGATTTGGGTGGGGACACAGAGCCAAACCATATCGGCAGCACTATAGCTCTTCTATATTTGAGGAAAATGAAGCTCAGAGATATTTAGATATGACCTAATTGGCAGAGCTAAGATGTAATTCAAATATAGCAGAGATGAAACAACCCAACAAAATTTGTTTTGTAAACAGACATATTTCTTTTTAGTTTACATTGATCAGGACAAAATAAGCTTATGCTGTGGTAAAACTTGGATATATATCAATAACTCAATAGCTCAACAAATAGCAGTGGCTCCAGCATTTACCAGGACAGTTCCCTTACAAGAAGTGACCAGTGATCTCAGCAGGATCTGTCTTAAGGCTTCATTATTGCAACAAGAGTTCTCCACAATCACTGTTGCAAGCAAAAGAGGGAATGTGAACATCATGCATGGGCTTTCTCTGTTTCAACCTAGGTGTGTCACTTCTGTTCACAGTTCATTGTCAAAAATTTGTGGGAACTCCCTATCCATCAGCAAAAAGGCTGAGAAGTCTTCCCTGTACCTGTGGCTAAGAGGGGAAAATGAGCACCAGTAGTGTCTACCATGATGATCTTGGGCAAATTACATGAAATATTTGTTTTACTTTCCTTATTGGCAGAACAAACAAACAAACCAAACAAAAAAACACATAAAACCTGATACCTTTCTCACAGCATTTTGGCAGTGGTTAAGACAATGACTATGAGGAATGACTTCAAATGACCAGTAAATTAACTTCTTTGGGTTTCTATATCTGAAAAGACAGTGTGTAGGCATAGGCATGGTGCTTTTTTAGAACTGAGTCAGGTAACTGAGCCATAGCCTCAGTTCCCATGCTGATAATTATGTAACCGCAGACAAGTCTCCAAGGTTTCATCTAAAAAATTGGAAGATTGAACTGTAGAATCTCTAGGCTTCCCTCTGCTCCACAATAGTCTATATCTATATCTATATCTATATCTATATCTATATCTATATCTATATCTATATCTATTTCTATATCTATATCTATATCCAATGAGTTTCCTCTACAGCAACTACCAGGTCTGTCGATCAGCACCTCGCTTGCTTGTCCCTTGATCCAGCAGTTCTTTTGTTCGGAGAAATCTTGAGAAACATGTTTTCATTTCAGGATTCCATCATGACTAATGCCCGGCACTGTCGTAGATGAAGAGTAAAGGGTTCCGTAAATGAAAAACTACTCTAGGCCAGGACAATTGTAAATATAGTGTTAGAATCTGGACCATAAAACATACTTCGAAAGTGATATGGTTTGGATGCACATCCCTTACAAATCTCATGTTGAAATGTAATCCCCAGTGTTGGAGGTGGAGCATGGTGGGATGTGTTTGGGTCATGGTGGTAGATCCCTCATGAATGGCTTGGTGCCCTGCCCATGGTAAGGAGTGAATTGTTACTCTTTTAGTTCACAAGAGATCTGCTTGTTAAAAGGGACTAGTGCCTCTCCCCTCTCTCGCTCCCTCTCTTGCCATGTGATACACTGGTTCCCCTTTTGCCTTCTGTCATGATTTTATACTTCCTGAGGCCTCACCAGAAGCAGATGCTGGCACTATGCTTCTTCTACAGCCTACAGAACCGTGAGCCAAATAAGCCTTTTCTCTTTATAAACTATCTAGTCTTGGGTATTCCTTTATAGCAATGCAAAATTGACTAACAGAGAAAGTATTCAATTTTCTAAAAGATTCAATGATTTTCGATGAAAAGAACTACATCCTGGGATTCTGGAGACCTAGATTCTAGTTCTGACTCTAACAATAGCCTGCTATGGAATATCAACTTTTTATCCCTTCTCTTGGTCTCTGCTTCTTATCCGTAAATGTAATAACTAAAGAATGCATGGGTTTTATGTCTAGTCAAATCCAAAATATTGATGGTATAAAAACATTAGTGGTCATGTTAGAAGGATTGAGAGCAAGTCTAGGATCAGCAAAAATGTATAGCATGATTGATTAGAGATGCTCTTTATGTGCACAGAAAATGACAATGGTAATATATACAAAAGTTATGTATTCACTGGTTTTGGACTAGATAAACCTTGAGGAAACTGCAAACATTTTATCATGCTGTCAATGAGCAAAATCTCTCTTAGAGAGAGGGTCCCTTAGACCTAGAATAGCAGAAAGAAAATACTAACTGGCCAATTTCCAAGCCAAAATCTAAGAGCAAGCCAGAAATAAATAATAAGGTCCTGAGACCCAAAGAGAAACATTTGCTAGGCTGTGTGGAAGACCAGGAGGTAGAGTGTTAAGAGTTTCGAGCCTGAGCAGTCTGCAGTGTATGTCAGCCAAAAGGGGGCAGTAGAGGCCAGGCTCAGCAAAGTGGGTCAGGTGAACTGAGCAGGCCCCTCTGCTACTGTTCTCTGCTGTAGATGCCAGCTTCCAGGTGACTATGGAGGGGAAATGCCTGATGCTTAAATGACAAGGCAGAAGTGGTTTTAGCCAAGGTGCACTTGTACCATGTGGAGAGAAAACTATGGCTTTTCATTTGCTTTTAAATCATTCCCCCCTCACCATCTTGAACTTTCTGACCTGAACCAGCAAATTCACCCTAAGCGAGAACAGCAAATTGCACATCACTTGCTGACCTGGGAGGGCTGGACCAGAGCACCTGGCTATTTTCATGCAACCCCCTGCCAGTGTTTATTTCTGCCTCTTGGAGTAAGGCTTGTTAGGAAGGAAAATTAACTCATCAGCTACTATTAGCAGGGCCTAATGACTGCCAGGTTTTTCTGGGAAATGGCAAACCTCTCACTGCCCTTCCCAGAAAGGCCTTCCTCCTGCCAGGAGGCTGTTTAATCAGAACCACAAACAATCGTGAATAAAGGGAAGGTAGTCATATTAAGCAGTGCCTCTCCTGTAGGGAACGCAATGATTGCAGAGGAAAAACACAGAGTGAAGCCTGCTTGCATCTCCCTGGGGTGTAGAGACTGACTTCCTCCCACAGTGTGAGAACAAGCTGCTCTCTGTTTTCCCGATGACCTCTCTCTGATGCTAATCTTGATCCTATTGCCCACCCTTTTAGTGGCGATATATTCGGCCTACATTACATAATTACGCTTATATATAGTTATTTGCAATACAGCCTATATTTATTTTAGCAATGAGTATTAACCGTCTTCTCCTCCCGTCATACCACTCTCTCCAAGGCTACATTGGTAACCTTCTAATTGATTTTTCTGTTTTAATTCTTACCTCTTTCAATCCATGCACTACAAAAACAGCCAGGGTGATTTTTGAAAAACATGCTTGTGTTACTAACTCTCTTGGAAATTTTGTATAGTTTCCCATAGCATTTAAAATAAGTTTTCAACTTCTCACCATGACCTACCAGGCCCTACTTGACTTATAACCTGCCCACTCTTCCACTCCATCTCATGACACTGTTCCCCATACACATTTGCCCCATCTTTCTTTTAAATCTTAGAAAATATGAGATGTCATATTGACTGACTGTACATGCAGAAGCAGAAATGTTCTTTCATGTATTTCTTCTTAAAAGCAATATTGTATTTTTCCAGAAGCCCCTCCAACAGTTATTTTCTTATGTTCTTCTTGGCTAAAACTAAGTAAAAGGCCACATGTAAACCAATCACTATCAAGAGAAATGGAACTATATTGACTTAGATTCATTGTGATTGAATCCCCATGGTGACAATGAGTATAGCATTTTCTGAATCACATTTAAGAATCTTAAAGTAAGGCAATGGCTGTTACATATGAAACCAATAATATCTCTGCAATTAAAAAAAATAGGACTTAACCAGGACATAGAACTTAATGAAGGTAATTGTACACATAAAGACTGGTTTGTGAAAAAGCACAGGTATTGGGAAATGTCAAGTCTAATTAGAGTATTTAAAATATCCCATTTAACTAGAATGTAGGGTGTGATAGGAAAGACAAGTAGATGATTGGAAACATCAGTTGGAAAATGATTATAGAGTCTCTGATGTCAAGCAATCATTTTTGAATGAATTAGAAAACTTTGGAAAATAAGTGACCAATCTGAAATTTTAAATATTTTATATGTCAAAAGCCTGACTCCCCAATAATTGAACTCCTTAAAGACATGTACAGTCTCTTCTCCTAAAATAATAATTTTGCAGAAACTTTCATACATTCTTATATTTAGATAACCCTAAAAAATCCACCAAAAAACTGTTAAAAATAATAAATTTCACCACAGTTGCAAGATATAAAAGCAACGCAAAAATCAGTTGTGCTTGCAAATGCTAGCATTAACCAACAGAATAGAAAATAATCCTATTTATATTGGCAACCAAAGGAATAAAATATTCAAAAATAAACTTAACTGAAGAGGCAAAATACTTGTACACTGGAAACCACAAAACATGCCTGAAAAAAGAAAAAGATACAAATAAATGGAAAGACACCTTCTTTTAATGGATTAGGAGACATAATATTGTTAAAATGTCTATAATATCCAAGTTATCTACAGATTCAATGCAATCCTTTTCAAATGTCCAGTGGCAGTTTTTGCAGAAATAGAAAGTCCATCCCCAAATTCATATAAAATCTAAAGGAACCCTGAATAGTCCAAGTAATCTTAAGGAAAAAAAACCAATTCCTGACTTCAAAACATACCACAAAGAAATAGTAATCGAGACAGTGTGGCATAAAGACAGACATATAGATAAATGGAATAGAATAGAGAAACCGGAAATAAAACCATGCACATATTGTCAAATGAATTTTGCAAGGGTACCTACATTACACAATGGAGAAAAAAGTCTCTTCAACAAACATTGTTGGGAAAACTGGATATCCACATACAAATTAATGAAACTGAACCTGCATCTTACACTGTTTACAAAAATTAACTCACAATGGATTAAACATATAAACTTAAGACTTAGGACAAGAAAACTTCTAGATGAAGATGTATTGGAAAAACTTCAGGACATTGGATTTGCCAATTATTTCTTGGTTATGACATCAAAGGCATAGGCCCAAAAGCCATAATTAACAAATGAGACAACAAACTTCAAAACTTCTCAGCATAAAAGGAAACAACAGAGTGAAAAGACAATCTAAAGAATGGCAGAAAATATTTGCAAATTTTGTATCTAATAAGGAGTTAATATCTAGAATATATAAGGAACTCTTATAATGTAACAATAACAGAAAAATCACTCAATTTAAAAAAGAGCAAGAACTTGAGTAGATAATTCACTAAAGATATTTTTAAAAAGGCCAGTATGTACAAGAAAATATGTTCAACATTACTAATCATTAAGAAAAATGTAGACTAAAACCGCAGTGAGGGCCAGGCATGGTGGCTCATGCCTGTAATCTCAGCACTTTGGGAGGCCACAGTGGGAGGGTCATTTGAGGCCAGGATTTCAAGACCAGCCAGAGCAACATAGCAAAACCCTTCCTCTACACACACACAAACAAACAAACAAGCAAACAATTAGCCTGATGTGCACCTATAGTCGCAGTTACTCAGGAGATTGAGGTGAAAGGATCAGTTTAAGCCAGGAAGTTGAGTTTGCAATGGGTCATAATCACACCACTGTACTCCAGCCTAGGTTATGGAGTGAGACACTGTCTTAAAACAAGAAAACAAACAAACAAATAAACACAACCAGAATAAACTATCACTTCACACCCATCAGGATGACCACTATTAAAAGAGCAACAACAAAAAAATCAACAAGGGTTGGTGAAGATAGAAATTGGAACCCTTGTGTTCTGTTAGTGAGAATGTAAAATGATGCTGCCATTATGGAAAACAGCGTGGCGGTTACTAAAACATTGAAAATAGAATTACCATATGATCCAGCAATCTACTTCTGGGTAAGTATCCAAAACAAAGCAATATTTCAAGAGATATTTGAATACCGATGTTCATTACAGCATTATTCAAAATAGCCAAGAGGTAGAAAGAACCCAAATGTGCATTGACAGATGAACAGATAAAAAAAAAATGTGGCATATACATGCAATGGAATGTTATACAGTCTGAAAAATGAAGAAAATCCTGTCATATACTACAACATAGATAGCTTTGATGACATTATGCTAAGTGAAATAAGCCAGTCAAAAAGACAAATATTAAATGATTCCAGTCATGATTATATTATGTCATCCACCTAGAACCTGTGAAGATTGCCTTATTTAGAGAAAAGGGTTTTCACAGATACAATTCAGCTCAAGGACTTGAGACGAGACGATGCAAGCCTAAAATTAAATAACAGGAGAAAAAGCAGAGGGTGATTTGAGACATGGAGACACAGGAAGAGAAGAAAGCCATGTAGAAATGAGAGTAAAGATGAGAGTGATGTCTACATGCCAAGGAATGCCAGGGTTTGCCAGTAGCCACCAGTATCTAGAAAAGATTCTCCCTCAGAGCTTCCAGAAGGAACCAATGCTTCTGATACCTTTCTTTCAGACTTCTGCCCTCCAGAACTATGGGAGAATAAGTTTCTGTTTTTGTAAACCATAAAGTGTGTGGTAATTTGTTAGAGCAGCTCTAGGACTTTAATATAAATGGTTTGATAATCAAAAGACAATGAGTATCACCATCAGTCTAGATCAACATATTAGTAACTGGTGAATCCTGTAGGAATTACTTTATGTTTAGATGGTGATCAATATTTTTAGAATCTGCAAATCACTATGAATTCTTTACCTGTAAAAGTGCACATGTCCAATACATTCACAGCCTTATATACAATTATGAGGTTGGGAACCTGTTAAGCCCAACCATGAACATAGAACACATATCTAAAACCACTCTCATTCTCACCTTCAATGATACATGATCTGAAACAAGAAAGGCAAGTGAGGTTTTTATAGACACAAAGGAGAAGGACTGGAGACATGGTATTGAGGACTACAAAAATAGAAACATTGGGTTAGGTAGACACCAAATATTTGGAAGACTCTGAATCATGTGCCAAAGAATGTGGAGTTTGTCTTTTAATTACTAGGGATCCATCAAAACTTTTATCTAGGAGAATCACAATAGGAACTTAATATATGTGCAAATGAACAAAGGCAATTACATTTAGGAAGTCCAATCAACACCTTGAAAAGAATAGATTATCTTTCACAACAAAATTATAATGCATGAGCTATGTGATCTAAGCTGCAGCATATAATACACTAATATTCCAGCAACAAAGATGTCCAGGGAGTGTACTTGGGGACATATGGAGCGTTATGAATTGCAGTCTTTCTTTGCAACTCCAAATAGACTATTACATATTTTCCAATTGCTTATTTCAAAGCAGAGTTAGTTTCTCCCATATGTACCAATTCATATAACAGCAACCTACAAAACAGCCCTCTGTGGCAAATATTATTAGATATTAAAAAGAGAAAAAGAAAAAAATAAATGAAGTCATTGGAGGAAAGGGGCCTTTTCCAGTCTCTTGGGCTAGATGTCAATTCTCCAGGATTTCTTTCTCCTCTTTACAAGATAAAAATGTGACATAGCTGAGGACCCCCTGTAGAGAGAGAATAAAACATGAGATAGTATGTTTGGCCTAGGAAAGTGAGTACTGTGGAAAATTCGAGCAGACATATGTAGTGTGAAGGAGATCATAAATTAGAAAAGACTTGAATTTCAGAATCCAGGATCTGGAAGTTATTTACTGTATACTCTTAGCCAAGTGATTTAAAATATCTGGGCCTTACTCTCTCTATCTTTAAAATGGAGAGAATACTCACCTCACAGAGAGTAATTAAATGACATAATATATCTGATTCTCTAGACAAAGATTGTTTGCTCAGAAAATATTGAATCCTTTTCATTGATGCAGAGAATGAAAGTAGAGAAGAAAATTAGGGACACATGAAACACAATTCTTTCAAGTATGGCCTGTCCATATATATATGTCACATGTTCCTGTGCTCAGGGGACTTATCTTTTAAGATATATGCAGTCCACAAAGCCTTCACTGATCACACTCACACTAAACTGGAAGCAAACGGAACACAATTCAAATCCCTATAGCCACTATTTTTCAATAAAATCATTTTGCATACTTGAGCTCCAGTTTCCTTATCTAAAGAGGGGGCAAAATAGCAACTCTAAAGCATACTTTGAGGGCAAAAAATAGTTTAATCTTATTCAAGCTTATCATAAAACACCCCTCTCCTTAGCTGTTAGAATTAAAAGTATGTGATAGTTCAACTTTTTCTTTATATTTTCGGTGTTCTTTGTACATCTGAATTTTTTTCAGCTATTACAGTAGTTACTATTTCCAATTTGAATGGTTATTGTGTGTTCAACTGGGAAAATGACTTATTTATTATATGATGAAGGCGATGCAGTCATTTTCTGCAATTTTCAAAGGAGGAAAATGAGATTTGAAGATAAGAAGTGACTTCCAAAATTTTACAGGTAATAAATTGGAGCTGGGATTCGTGTCCAACACTGTTTTTTGACTTCAAAGCCTGAATTATCGTTTTTTTTTTATTTTTTAATTTTTTTTGTTGAGATGAAGTCTCACTCTGCCACCCAGGCTGGAGTGCAGTGGCACGATCTTGGCTCATTACAACCTCCGCCGCCTGGGTCCAAGCAATTCTCATGCCTCAGCCTCCCAAATAGCTGGGACTACAGGTGTGTATTTTTAGTAGAGATGGGGTTTCGCCATGTTGGCCAGGCTGGTTTCAAACTCCTGACCTCAAGTGATCTGCCCGCCATGGCCTCCCAAAGTGCTAGGATTACAGGTGTGAGCCATCACGCCTGGTCCAAAGCCTGAATTCTTTATGTTCACTATCTATAACCCTGAGGGACATACAATGTGCATCTTTCATGGATACCCTTTAGTAGTAGATCATGTCACCCCATGAGGAAAGCTGGAGGACACACGGGTCAATACATAGCTTGGTCCTACTGTGCAGTAGTGGAAATAGTTGTAAAAGTTGGAATCAGAAGATTTGGGTTTGAGTTCTGGTTCTGCCCTTAAACAAGTGACTCACCCACACTGAGCCCCTGTAAAATGTTGATGGTACCACCACACAGAGCTTTGCTATTCTGATCTATAACAGAGGGATAGTGATGGTGCCTACCTAAAAGGCTTATCCTGAGGATCAAATAACATCATTGAAATCTTGGTGGTGTGCCTGATGGTGGGAAGTGCTTAGTAAATAAGTCTCAACTATTGTTATAATTCTGAATCATACTCTGACTGTAACAGACTGGCAGAGTATTGGATTTTATGCCTTTTGCTGTGTTTCAATGCGTCGGTAATATTTGTGTTATCTAGAGATTTGCAGAGGAAAAGGAGAGCAACACATCTAGGCCTGAATAAATTCAGCTTGTAGACAGAAACAAAAATACTGTCCTTATCAGAGATGGAGCTAGCTCCATAACATATTTTTAGAGTGGAGAAAGCTGAGTCATGTGGGGAAGTGTGTGTGGCTTAATGGTGTTGATCACAGAGGACTTCATGGTGAGTGAAACAATAACATGGAATCAGAAACCTTTGGCCCAGATTTTGTTTCTGGTGCTAATCAATTGCTCAGCCTTGGGAAAGCCACTTTACCTCTTTGAGCTCTGTTCTTTATGAGTAAAATGTAGTCATCAAGATTAATTTTATAGAACTTCTGTAAGGATAGATTAGAAGATAGTTAATGCAGAACACAGCACATCTTGGTAATTTAAGAAATATTTCTTGGGAGTCTGCTTTCAATCTTTTACTTGTATTTAAGCAGAATACCTTTTCAGGTGAACTGTTACCCTGAATAAAACAATTGTCACAGAGCTGCTCTGGTAGAAGGAAGGTGGAAGTCAGGAAACCCTAAGGTTAGAAATACCCTGGCCAGCTGGCCAGCACTCCTCTGGGATTGCTCTTTAGTGTGAAACCGGTCTGGGTTTCACAATCATGTTCTCTAGATATTAGACTCTAATTAGTAGGCCTTGTGACACATTTCTGAAAATCAGACAGTAGGCTCATAGAATAATAGAATTTTCAATTTGAGCAGTACTTTCAAGATAATGTTATCTAAGCTTCCTCCATAGCTTTCATTTATCTGTGTTCATTCAATTATTTATTCAACAAACACAGGATGCCTGTTCTGTGAAAAGCATAGGAGGAGGGAAAAACAGAGAAAGAAGCATTTGTTGTTCCTCTGTCTGCTGTTTTTTTATTCTTTTCCAAGGGAAGGAAATGGAAATCCTTCAGATTGTAAGAAACATACAGGGCCCTATTTACAGCTGGACAGAGTTACTGTGTATTAAATTGCTGTGCTCTTTTTCATACTCATATCTTGCATTGCTCTCAAAATCTGTGCTATTGGTCTAATAAAAAGGACAAAAAATATATATCTTGGGAAGACCTATACAAGTAAGTTGTATCCACTTTTAATAAAACCGAATAAGCAAACTGATCATCACTTGGGTTTCTGTATTGTAAATCCAATCACAGTAAGAGTTCAAGATCCAACAATAGCTTACAATGAGATAGAACTATGTATATTTCAACTGGAATCTATAGGAGTCCCATGTTGGAATGAAAGGGGCATGAATACTTTCTTTAAAAATGTTATCTTATTCTCATTTGATATTAATTTTGGTTTGTATAATTCTCAGGATGAAAACTATTTGAATTTTTAAAAGTCAGGTATTTATGTATTCTCTTACCCAGAGGCTTTCAATTTGAGGGGTAGCAGTGACATTTGCCAATGTGTACTGATATTTCTGGTGGTCACAACTGGAGAGGGAGTGCTGCTGGCATCTAATGGGTAGACAGCCATGATCTTGCTAAACTGCCTGTGATTCATAGGACATCATCCCAAAATAGAGAAACATATAGTTCAAAATGCCCATAATGTCATCAGTTAACATTGCAATCTCAACAATATCTCTAACAGATGTCATGGGCCCAACTAACCAAGTATTTGTAATCTATGCCAGTCTAAATTCTGCAAGCGTGTTCCCAAAAACAGCAATCTTGGCTTTCACTTGGAACTCATTAGAAGTCCAAATTCTTAGTCCCCACTGCAGATCTACTGAATGAGGAACTCTGGAACCTGACCCACAAATCTGTGTTTTAATAAGCTGTCCATGTGATTCTAATGTGTGCTCAAATTTGAGAACCACTGTTCTAGGCTCTGGCGGGAGATATGAAAACACACTAATTACTCCAAAATTAGTTGAGATAAACACCTAAAAGAAATGTAGAGCCAGGAGTGATTGATGTTTCAAAGAGAAGAGTGTTTTTGAGCAGAGCTTTAGACATGGGTAGTATGTTGCCTAATTGGAATGGGATGATGGAATAAATATCATGAGCAAAGGCAAAAGATGATATAAATTATGAGAGATTTTCAAGGCATTCTAAATTCAAGGAATGTGTACATCAAGAGGAGTAGTGGCAATTCAATGGAAAAAAAACTGGGGTCAGACAGGTTATGCATGTAAAAAATTCTAAGCCAAAGACTTTGCCAATACAAGTTAGTATTAGGATAATGTGTCTAGCAGCAAGGATGATACTCTTACAAATCAAGACAGTGTGATAATGATGGGCAAAAGAAATGGTATGCAATAGGGAGAAGAATCTAAGTATGAAGTTAAAATCTTTATGGAATAAATATTGTAGTAATAATATTCAATATTTTCATTTCTTTGAATTAACCAGTGCACTAAGATTCACAAAACTTTCTTGAGGAAAGAGTGACATTTTTCATATAAGCAAGGCACACATGTATATGATCATATAGTCATACACATACAGCTACAGCGGAAACCACAGCCAATTATCACTGACTAAGCAGTCCTAAAGAGGTATCTCAAGCATCACTTCTCTGAAGGAGTTAGAAGTCAGTCCTAAAGCAATAATATACAGCCAGAAATCCAAGGTTCAAGAAGAAGAGAGCAAGGACAAGCGGGCCAGTATAAATGAGGAGGTAGCAATAGACCCTGCACATTAGATGCTTCCTTCAGTGTGCAGGAAAAGAGCATCTGTCATGCTCATCCTAAACTTGAACCCATTGTTTCCCATTTCAAATCCATTCTACTCCTGAGAGGTCATTATTTGGGTTGAATCTCATTTTGGAGATGACTACCTCCAGGAAAGATTGTTTCATTTTATAAAAGTTACAATCATAAGAAAGGTTGTTCTTATATTAAACTAAAATTTCCCAGCTAACATGTCTGCTTGTGTTCTATAGTCACCATCTGCATCTACATGGAACAAGCTTCTTTTTTATGTATCTGTCTTTGATTATTTAACATAGTCTTTCAAGTTCCCTTGGATTTATTTAATTTTTTCTATATCAGCAGAATATCCACCTTCTTTAATATTTCTAATTTTTCACAATATTCTACTTTCTTTACCACTTTGGTTGCTTTCCTTTGGATATGACTTAGTTCAATTAGGTAGTTCTAAAAATTAGGTAAAATTAAATCTAAAAATTAGCTCTAAAATTAGGTTGCTCTAAAGAGGCTCCTTTAATTGAGCCCAATATTCCAGATAGAATACTGACAGTACGGAAAATGCTGCAATTATGGGCTCCTGTTATCCTGACACTGTATTTCTATTAATGAGCTCAGGCTAGGTACTTGACTAGTGACCAGAGTGTGATTTTAATTGCCAAAACTAGGGTAGTATTTCCTTAAAGGCAATTGAAACTCTTCAGAAATGTTGGAGACCTTTCCTGAGGCTGCATAATTATATTTTTAAACTGCTTTCAATTTCCCATGACAAGTTTGGAGTGTCTAAAGACGGCAAAGTGAAGGAGATAAATAGATTATTGATCAGACAGGCTTGTAATTCCTTAGCGAATTGGATTTAGTTTCTTCATTGAGATCAGGTCAACGCCATAAATCTCTTTAAAAATCAATGCAACAGAGAGTGCTATGAGCTAGGCTTGAAGACATTTCCCTGGCTGCTTTAGAGCTAGGAGCTTGGCACCCACTCCAAAAATAAAGAATGAAAAGGATTGGAAAATGATTATATGAAACACGCAAATGCTGGTCATGTGGGTAAGGTGCCTGGTGGGAGTCAAGAGACTTGGAAACACTTGGCTTGTACACCATCGTATGTGACCTTGGGCAAATCACTTCAACATTGATCATCTTATATGTTACAATGATGAACTTAGACCACACATAATCCAGTGTGTTTTCTGAGTCTCAATCTGATTCTGGGAAATTCAGGACAGTTCGTTGCTTGACAGTCTTCTTTGTCTTCCTAGAATTTTGAAGACAGTATACCATGATAAAAAAGAAAAAGAAAAAAAAAGAAAAGCAGAAACTTGGAAATAGGCAGACTAGCATTTGCATTCCTTCTCAACCTCTTAGTCATTATAGAGACATGAGAAAGTTAAGTAACCTCTTTGAACTTTATTATTCCCTTCTGCAAAGTAGATGAATTACATACTTTATATTCTATGGGGCAATACATTGCCTGGCCTATGATAGGCACTCGTGTCATGGCAATTATTATTTTTCTAGCAGACAGTATGGAATATTGGAACAAACCCATATCATTATCCCAGTTATTGTCAATGGACTAGAAAGAGGAATTTTGTATTATGGCTTGGGCTCTTCACTAGGTCATCTGGTATGCACTTTTATTTTACACTGGTGTTTATAATGATTCCTTCTCTTCTTGTTGCAGGCAGCAGGTCCTTGCAGTTCTACACTCAGATTGTCATGTCTCTAATCCAATGCTGAAAAAGCCATTTAATCTAGCATTTAGCCATGCTCTTTTCATTAAATTGTCATTAATAAGGGAGCATGGGACAACTACACGTACACAGTAAGTTTTAGCCTCTGTCCCAGTCCACATCTTATTTTGCCTCTCTTTCCTTACTCGTTTCCTCTAAGCCATGAGACAAGAAACTTGTAAATTGTAATTGATGCTTCTATTAATTCTGTATCTAATTCTTGCCTTGGGGCTTAAATTATATTTTTTCCTGCCTTCTTTTCTATCTGGCCCTAGCCCTTGCCACCAGACATTGGCTAGAATGCAGCGAATAATTAGCCAAACATCAGACATCGTGAAGCTGTCAAGTCCAGATTCCTTTCTTGTTTACGATTTTAAATTATTATCCTGGACTTGTTCAACTACAAAACACATCCTGATTGGACAGGAACCTATATGACTCATCATGATTATTTGATCTGGTAGTGCTTACCTTACATCTAACTGTGCCAAGGGATGGGAGGCATGACATGGTAGTGCTACACCAGATTTCTTCATTTCATTACTTTCTCCCTCTCCCCAGTGCTCTGTACTCACTAAAATCACAACATTCCTCATGATACTGTGTACCAGGAATTGTATTAAGTGATAACAGTTTGCTGTGATTATTCTGTGCTCATCAAACTCTATGCAATGGTGTCTGGGTAGAAGTGATATGTTCCATGGCCATGTCTGTTCTTTTAAGACTCTCCATGAACAGTCCTCTATACCTTCATTCCCATCTGTGTGTAGAAGAGCAAAACAACTGTTACAACAAGCAACTCCAAAATTTGATTGCTTGACAAAATGAAAGTTTAGATCTCACTCTCAGAAATATTCAAAAGTGGGTTTTGCATCAAGTAACTCATCTCCAAGCATTCCTCAGGGACTCAGGTGTCCAGGCGCCTTACATCCTGCAACTCTTCTGCTACATAGAGCCTTGGCATGTATTGTTTCCAAGCTACCTTGACTAGCACAGATAGCTACAGAAGACAGAATAAAAGTGGCACGAAAGGGCAGGTAGGAATAATTGTAAAGCCCTTTGAGAATACATCCTGGTTTCTGCAGTGAGCCTATCAATGTCCACATTCAAACAAACAAACAAACAAAAACAGAAAAACATTAGAAAGATGATATTGGCATATGAACAATTCCCATTGTCTTGCCTGAAACTCCAAACCTATTGCCAATGAAACCTACTCCCAGCCTGATAAAATGGGGCCACCAGAAGGACAAGTCAAAATTTAGAGAGAAAAATGGTAGTGAGGATGTTTGAACAGATGCATTGCAGATAACTGCATTTTAAAATTGTGTTTTTGGTAATTCCTCATTGAGACGCTCCATTTGTTTTACCATATTTATCCACTTTATTTATTTTGCATGAAAAAATGCATAAGTGTTTAAAGGATTTGGCACAACGTATCATTGTGAGGCTGACATAGTCGCAAAAGGCATAGGAAGAGGATGCAAAAGCAAATTGAACTTGATGCTATGAGGAAGTAAGAAGAAAACAGAAGACTGGAGTACACAATGATGGAGACAGATTGAATAACATCCAACTTTGTGTCCATGGAACTTCTCAGGAGATTGTAAAGCATAATGGGTAAAGTCTGTAATATTTAGGATTGCACTACTCAAATTTAAAAGCACATGTGAATATTTTCATGGGTTAACACAATAAAGCTTAATTTCTTACACACATAATTGTCCAACATGAGTGTTCCTGGTCAGTCGGATTGAGGACGCCATCTTTTTCTCAGTCGTTCTGGACTGTATTAGTTTCCTATTGCTGCTGTAACAAATTACCCCAAACCTAGTGTCTCAAAACAGCACACATTTTTTACCTTAGAGTTCTTGAGGTGAGAAGTCTTAAATTGGCTGACAAGTCTGTACTTCTTCTGGAGAAGAATCTGTTTCCTTGCCTTTTGTTTGTGGAGCTGCATTGTTCTCAGTCCAGCCTCTATTTCTGTGGTCACATTTCCTTCTCCTGCCCTGACCATCTTCTCTTCCTCCTTTAAGGATCTTTGTGATTATATTGACTCACTCAGATAATCCAGGACCATCTCCCTATCTCAATATATTTGGTCACATCTGCAAAATCCCTTTGCCATGGAGGGTTGTGTATTCATAGGTCCAGGGATTAGTTCACGGACACCTTTAGCGAGTAAGTGCCATTATTCTGCCTACCATAAGGACCATAGATAAGAAGGATTTTCCAACTTCCATAGAAGGTTTCTAAGGTAGCCCTGAGTATCAACATTCACCTGGGGAATGGAGAAAGAGAAATAATTGCCCCTAGGAGGATTTTATGGCTGTGGACTGACAAAAACATATAATACGTACACGAACTCTTGTTTTGTTCTCTTCTTTCAGGGTATGTAGAAAACTCCAAGTTGCATGTTTTGCCTACAGACTTAGGAGAAAGAAAAATGATAGTGTTGCCTACAGAAGGAGCACAGAGAAGGGAGGCTGAGATCAGTAATGGAGGAAAAGAAATATAAGAAATGTGTATCATAACAAGGGGGAAATGTGCTTGGACTGAAGGTTTTTATTTCCCCACATTTTCAAGGGTGGCTGAGGTTTTCTTACAGTGGAACCAGCAGGCTTCTACTGCTTGCAGCCTCCTCAAAATAGATCCCAAGTACCCTGGAGTCCATCTGCAGTGAGAATCGGTTAGTGACACATGACAGCCGTTCCTTGAAATGTGCTCAGTGATTCACACAGCTCACAGTGGCGGTGCAGTAGGGATTATTGACCTGAAAATGACTTTCTCTCCTCCCTTCAACCCCCATTGTCGGCTTGGAAAATTATCTCGGGGCACATTTTTTTACATTCTCTTCTCTGAAAGCATTATTTCAGTTGTACCCTTTATGCCTAAGGCCTTGTCCTTCCCTAGAGAGGAATTGTGACTCTTGGAACTGGCTGATCGTATCACAGAAACTGGAGTATCCTGTAATCTCTGCTGGGCATTTAGCCTTCCAAGATTGTCTGGCATATGTGAGCTTCATCAGCTCTATTTGACTTATTTTTTTGTTTTTCCCTCCCCAGAATGGTTTACTATATTTTCTAACATTATTTAAACATATTTGTTTTCTAAAATTTGCTTATTTGGAAATGGAGGCAGATCCATCAAACATGTCCACCTCTCTTTCTATGCATAGATGTTTTTCATGCTTTCCTTTTCCATCCCTACAACCAGTGTTTTCAAACTTCTTTAACAGTTTAACAATCATCTGAAAGCACTTGTTCACTGAAGAGATTACCAGGTCTCTCCTGTAAGTATTGTAACTAACTAGGTCCCAATCAAGAATTTATACTTCCTACTGATGATGCTAGATTTATTATAATATGATGCAACTTTAAAAAACACTACTAACACACTCTATAAAGCAGATGGGTTTTTGTGTAATACATCTGGATCTAAATTCAAGCTCTAGAGTTTGCTAGTTACACAGAATTAGCCAATTCATTAAGATTTCTGTATATTAGTTGATAAATATATAACTACCTAAATCCAGTTCTCAGGTTATATCTTTACTTTTCTTTACTTCACTTATACAAGGAAGACAATGATAATACATGATATTATGTGCTGAATTTTAGTCTACCAGATGTGCCTTGAAATTAAAGCAGGCTGGGCACAGTGGCTCATGCCTGTAATCCCAGCACTTTGGGAGGCCGAGGCGGGTGGATCACCTGAGGTCAGGAGTTTGAGACGAGCCTGACCAACATGGTGAAACCTCATCTCTACTAAAAAATACAAAAATCAGCTGAGTGTGGTGGCAGGTGCCTGTAAACCTAGCTACTAGGGAGGCTGAGGCAGGAGAATTGCTTGAACCCAGAAGGTGGGGATTGCAGTGAGCCGAGATCGTGCCCACTGAACTCTAGCCTGGGAGACAAAATGAGACTTTGTCTCAGAAAAAAAAAAAAAAAAAAAGACAGAAAATAAATTAAAGCAAAAACAGATTTGTTCTGGCAGAAGTAATCAGAACTTTGCATAACAGAGGAGAATAACATAAAATTGACCTGTGAAGAAATATAGACTCTGAGTAGGAAAGTGAGAAAGTGTTAGAGAAGTTTGAGAAGTTAGAGAAGAAAGACATTTTTCAATCTAAACTTTGGAGAACCCTTAGGTTATCCACCCATTGTTGATCTTCGGGTTTAGGCCATGTTCTACTGGTAACTGCTGCGTGGAGTGATGAAATACTTTGGAAGACAAGGTGTGGCCAATGTTCTTCTGAACTTGAAACTAAGATTTTATTTAATTCTATTATATTCCTCATTGTATTAGAGTTCTCTAAAGGGACAGAACTAATAGGTTAGATGCATATATAATGGGAAGTTTATGAAGGAGTATTGACTTATACTATCACAAGGTGAGGTCCCGCAATAAGCCGTCTGCAAGCTAAGGAGACAGGAAGCCAGTCCGAGTCCCAATAAAAGTAGGGAAGCCAATAGTGCAGCCTTTAGTCTGTGGTCGAAGGTCCAAGAGTCTCAAAGCTGAAGAACTAGGAGTACAATGTTTGAGGGCAGAAAGCATCCAGCACAGGAGAAAGATGTAGGCCAGGAGACTAAGCCATTCTAGTCTTTTCACATTCTTCTGCCTGATTTTTATTCTGGCCATGCTGGCAGCTCAGCTGATTAGATTGTGCCCACCCAGATTGAGGGTGAGTCTGCCTTTCCCAGCCCACTGACTCAAATGTTAATCTCCTTTGACAGCATCCTCACAGACACACCCAGGAACAATATTTTGCATCCTTCAATTTAATCAAGTTCACACTCAATATTAACCATCACACTTTTCTTTTAAAATTCTTTTATTAATTTTATCAAATTTCCATCACCTGCAAGAATTGCCCTTTAAGCTCTTAGTTTTACTACCAACAATATTATCTCCCAGTATTCATATACATCACCGACCATCACCATCTGCCTGCACCTCATACCTGGTTACGTGGCACTGGGACACTTTAAATCACATATTCTGTTGGAATTTTATGAATTTTATGCTTTCAGATGATAGCTATTAAAGCAAATAATTACGTAGTGTCATTTATGTGACAGGCACTGCTTTGGACATTTTTAAGTAAATTAACCCATTCAATCTTCACATCAACTATTATAATTAACTCTATTTTATAAATGAGGAAACTGAGGCAAAAGCTTTGGAGCCAGGAATCCTTGCACTTTACAGCATTGATCATAAGAAAACATAATTAAAGTGAAACTACACATACACATACACACACACGTATATATATGAACAAGAATTGATTAATCTAAAGTACAGAGAAGAATAATCTCCACCTAAGTGACTGGGCAATGATTTCTAGACAGTGTATTTGGACAGGAAAATCTCCCTGTTTAAACAATGCCTTGAAAGTTCTCATTCCTGTTTGGCAAAGGGCCTCACCACATGCCATATAACACTCAAATTATTCAAATATTCAATTATTCTTATATATGACCTCAGAGCTGCCTTACAAATTATTCAGCTTTCTTCTTCAGCTTACAGATGAGAAAACTGCCACCTACAGAGGGAAGTTGCTTACTGGTATCCTAGAGCTAAAAGTATACAGGTTTCTAACACCCCTTGTACTCCATACCAGATGATAAGTTACTATCATTTTAGTCATTTTCCATCCACAGAGGTCTAGGCAAGAAGGGATTGGAATTTTCTGAAAAAACAATAGTGTTCAAATCACAAACCCTGTTCTCATTTCCCTGAAGCATTTCTTTCAAAAACAAAGCAGTAGCAAAGAAAATACTGCAAAGTTAGGAATCAGAGCAATACGTCTGGTACACAGATAAGAAAATAAGTGCCAAAGAGTGATTACTGATGAAAAAGTAAAGCTTTATTTTCTCTTCTTTCTTTATTCCTCTCTACATTTCCTTCCTAAAACAGCAAGAGTTCCAAAGGCACAGGCACTGCTCTCAGAGTTAAAACACCTGTCTTTATAAAATATTGCATTATTGTAAGATCAGGCAATGAAGTACAACATAAAAGCAAAATTGCCATGAAGTCATTTATACACACACACACATGCACTTATATCAATATATATACACACACACATGCACTTATATTGATAATTACATTCACATATATTTCCAATTGGAGCTTAAAGTCTAAGGCAAGGAAAATTGTAGCAGAAGATGTCGAACTGAATAAAAGTTCTGGGATCAATCACTGGATGTATTTGAAATTGTATTTCCAGTCCATTCCTAGGGACAATTAAATGCAATATTTCAGTAGTTTCATCTTAGGCCTCAATTGCAGGGACAATTGAAATAGAAAGCAGCATGATTTCAGAGTGGTGAAAAGAACCTAGAAGTATTTTAAAAAATTTTTAAAGCTTCTTTCAGCTTCTCCCTTCTCATTCTCAATTATTTTCATTAATTTAATCCCATTTTATACTAGAATCTCAACAATATGATGGTGGATATTGCACCAGTCTTGCTCAGAATTCTAGCACCAGTATCCACCATGATTCCTTACACCTATAGTATGATTAACAAAGGTTCTATTGAACTGATTAATGCTAAATTAAATTAAATATCAAATAATTGAGAAAGGACTGTTCAATCTGTGTTCTCACTTCATTATCACTACCAAAACTCATGGTTACCTCTCACCTCCTTCACTCTGACTTTCAAACATAAAATTTTTTCAGTACATTTTTTAAGTTAAGTGATTCCCCATTGAAACCCCAAAACCCTTCCAATGGCTACCATTGCTTATAGCAATGCCTAAATAATTTAGCATGAATTTTAAAGACAATCCACCTTTGTTCCATCTCCATTTGTTGACTCATTTGTCATTTCCCTCAATTTTCACTTAATATTATAGTCACAATCTATTTCCATTTCCTCCTCAACATGCTATACTTTTTCATGTTTATACATGCTATGTACGCTATATATTTTTATATACTTGTTCTATATTTTTACGTGCTTTGTGTTTGTTGATTCCTCCATGGGATGTTTTTACAATCAGAAACGTGTAAATCCCTATTTCTTCTTTAAGATCTAGCTGAGATGCCACTTCCACTCTTGAATATTTCCTTTCTTCCTCAAAAACTAATTTCTTCCTTCTCTGCAGCTCCATGGCACTTTCCACCAACCTCTTCATATTTTCAGTCGTTCAAGTTATTGTGATGGATTCTGAATTCCAGGAGAGTATTGTGCATCTTAATCATGTTTACCTTCCCCCCTACTCAATATCTATCAGAGGATGTAATACACAGCTGTTCAACCATCCTTCTAATTCATGAAAGTCTATTTCTAAGCCTCTGGTCATAAACTCAGAATCTTCGGTGTACCACATAAGTAACAGAAATAATTACCCAGGTTTGGTAGCGTTATTAACAAGTAGAGGTTGCATACTGTATCTAACAGGGAAAAATATATTTATCCAGACAATTTTACTGTCTGGGAACATAGGCCCAATAGAATTGGGTCTTCAAGAAAATTCAGCATTTGAATTTTTAATTGGAATGTCCCCATTTTCGGAGTAGTATGCAGGTCACAGTGGTCTGGATTCAGCTTGTGGACAGGCAATTTGAATCCATGCTACAATTTGTACAAAATTGATTTGGCCTGTCATGTTATCTATATGGTCAAGGAATGGAGCTTTTGAAATATTTTTTAGGTACTTTAATTATTGGATTCCTCTCCTATAGCTATCTGTTTCCTATTTTACTGCAATACAAGTCCTGGTGCCTATTTGCATGAGAAATTTTGTTTTCGACATCTTCCTTGTTTGAAGTTCTTTTCCCTTCCATAGCCTCTCATGTTGTTTATCAGATTCAATGCTGCAGTCAGCTTATCCTTACCAGGTCCTACAACACCATAAAGGAAACTTCTTTCTTCATTTGTTCTTCTGTTCTGTAAAACAGGAAGAAATAATTTCATATGGCTATTGTATTAACAAAATATAAAGAGGAGGCATTCAAAGCATCCTGTAGTATAAGGATTTATATAACAACCCCAATAAGAATCAATCCCTTTACCTTTTGCCTCCTTCATTTTTCTTTTCTTTCTCCCATTCCAATTTTTTTCTTCCCTGAGCCTCACTCCATCAAGAGTTTGGAAGAGGTAAAGCAAAGTGTAATTAATCAATTATCAATAAACAATTTTAGAATGTAAATTGCTCAATTACTCATCATGTTCTGATTGTGCATTTGAGTCTTACTAAACACTATCTGTGCTTTGACTCACTAATAGTGCAAAGCTAGCCATGTGACAACCTGGTATAGAGCAAACTTTTAGCATCAAGGAAAAAGTTAAATGCACTTTGGTACTTACCTTAAGCTTTCTTTCTTCAATATTCACTTCTTTACTCAACCTAATGGAAATGTATATTTGGTTGTATTATTCCATTCATTCACTGAACCAGTCATATGCGAATGGATGATATCCTCTCTTTGTCTCTCATTCTCTTATACTTTTTCTGCCCCTCTACATCTCGGGGTCACTTTATTATCTCGATTGAGAGTTCACTCCTCTGTAGTGCTTTCTTTTAGTGTCTTCAGTGATTTTAATTGAGTCAGCCATAGTCTCTATATTAAATGAGCTTAAGTAGCAAAAATGATATGACCAGTCATTATCTAGAACAACAAGGGATGATCACTGTATTCTCATAAGAGTTGCTCCCCCTAATTGCATCTGTGTGGCAGTCCTCTGCAGGGTAAAACATTCAAATCTGAGTATTGGAAGGCAGAGCTTTATAAATTGTAGAAAACTTTCGATGGAGAGTGTTCTGTGTATCATCTCAGAAACTCCAGTGGAATTATCTGTTCATCCCAGTTACATTTTGGAAAATCTAAATCACTTGGCCTCATAAGTAATACTAGTCACATCCCTGCTCATTTATAGAGAATTGACTGTTCATAAAACACTTCCACTTACATTGTCTAATCCAATAATTCTTAATGTTTTTTCAAAAAGAGGTACCTGACAGGTAACACACACATGGATGACCCACTTCCATAGATGTATCCATATGTAGGCACAATCCCTAGAGATTGACTAAATAACACTTTTTTTTCATTAACAAAATAAGTCTCATCTGAAAGCAAATGCCTACAAACAGAGCAAGCAAATCTAGTTTGATGTACATTGTGGACACAGAGGTAAGCAATCTGTTCACAAACACTAATGATTTAGCAAACATTCACTTATTTTATATGCATATTCTATAGGCCAAACATGATGACAGATTTTTGGGTGATTTCTGTGAGCAGACAAACACAACCACTACTACCTCCTTTGACACCTAAACTCACAGGATGTTTACTTTCTTGTGCAAGATAATGGCAAGTTTAAAAAAAAAAAGCATAGTAATGAATATAATGAGACTGTGATGATGAAGGCTTAAAATGCTATGTCAGCATCAAGCAGGTTTCTAACCTTAATAAGGATTTAGTTGAATGAAGAAGCCTTTTTACAAGTGATACTATGTATTTTGAGAATTGAGAAAAGAATGGGAATTAGATAGCTACACTCTTTGGATTAGGGTGGAGAGCAAAAGTAAGGTATTCCAGAGATAGGGAGAAGCATGTGCAATAGTTAAACATAAATAAATAAGCATATAGTTTATGCAAGTGGCTGAAAATAATTCAGCATAACTGAACCACATCCCATAAATGCTCATATACTATCAGACGCAGATATTAAATTTGATCTTCAGAAGCTCTCAGGGATGTCATTTAATTAATTGATGCTTACTAGAAACTAATAATTGGAAGATATGGGCTTGGTTTTTAGAGGTATGCAAAATTTTGGCTTTCTAAGTGTCTATAACTTAGTAGAAGGAGACAAATACATAATAAGCTGATTATAATTCTTATCACAAAAATAATGAAATAAAATATCTAACAAGATAATCTGAGAAAAGCAGAAAAGATCAGAGAAGGAATGAAAAATAAAGAGAAAAAAGAAAAGATAAACCAAAGTGACAAAGAAGGAAGAGAAAAAGGAGGGAATGTATTATTTTTTTAAAAAAGAAAGCGAAACAACGTTAGTAGAAAATATTTTCCTCATGGTAAAACTGAATTGGTTTAGGCAGAATTCTCCCTTTTTCTCGATCAAACTTTCTTGATTACATTTTGACAATAATACAAGATAGGTAACTACATTTCTACCAACGAATGATGACACAAGGATGAAAAGCCACAGATAGCAACAATCAAAGAATAAAAAGGGAGATGATCCTATTATCCTGGCAAAAAATCTGTTTCTATGAGAACCATGAAGAGAAATATAGAAAATCAGACCCATGAGCAAAAAGTCACTAATTCATATTCCAACTACAAGACTCAAGATTCATGTGTTGGGCGAATAGCTGTTCACATAAAATATGAAATATGCACACGTTTCTGTGTTTACATGGGGAATGCTGTGGAAACAAAACAAACAGGTAATATACCTGTATTTTAAAAACAGCTTTGTGAAATAAAAAATACACACACAGACACACACACACACACACAGCGCCTAATAATTAATTCATATGTTGTTTTTGTTACTCACATGAGACATTTATCTTCAAATGTGGCAAATAATTTTTGTTTTTTGAGACGGAATTTCACTCTTGTTGTCCAGGCTGGCGTGCAATGGTGCTATCTCAGTTGACTGCAATCTCCACCTCCTGGGTTCCAGCGATTCTCCTGCCTCAGCCTCCCAAGTAGCTGTGGTTACAGGTATGTGCCACCACACCTGGTTAATTTTATATTTTTAGTAGAGACAAGGTTTCTCCATGTTGGTCAGGCTGGTCTCAAACTCCTGACCTCAGGTGATCTGCCCGTCTTGGCCTCCCAAAGTGCTGGGGTTACAGGCATGAGCCACTGCACCCGGTGGCAAATAATTTTGAATCAACTAATTCATTAATTCATTTATTCGTTTATTTTGGTTGTAGCCATTGGTCACATAAAGAGGACAGGAGAGGTCATTCCAAAATGTGAAATAGGACAAGGTTCAGAGAAATGATTATTCACAGTAGACTTTAAACAAGATTTGAAGACCACATTGCCAAGATCTTGGTGTCACTTTAAAAGAATCAACTTAACTAGCTCACAAGATTGCCTACTGGATGCATCCAGAAGGAACATCTGCTGTCAAAGGACAAGGACATTGACAAGACTGATACACTTTGAGTAGATCTTCAGAAGGAAGGCATTGAAGGTGAATGGAGGGAGAACACAGACACTGGCCTGAACGGGGAGGAAACTGGGAACACAGAATAGGGCTACCATGCACTGGGACTTGTTCCTGGCCCCCAGTGATTCCTGGGGATGAGATGAGTTGAACAGGCAAGGAGCAATTAGCTCTTACCATGGACCTTTGGAACCCTGGCAGTAGGAGACCCCATGACCACCATAGACACTTGAGCTGGAAGAGAGAGCTGCTTAGAGAGATGGTAGGGGCAGGACTCTAGCCTGTGCAGAGCCCCAGAGGATTTGGTGCAGAAACATCTCTAGTGGAGCATGGCCAGCAATGCCCATTCCCCCAGTCTCGTTATGCTCCCTTAGGAGATTTGGCCTCAGAGCACTGTCAGACTTGGACAGGGCAGGGCAGTCTTGCCCATGAGACATGGCCAGTCTGATCTGATTGCCTCCCTGTGTGCTGTCTTTTCCCAGGACCCCAGGCTGGCTGCACCCTTTGCAGTGCAGCCTAAGATGCCCAACTGTGGTCCTTCCTAGAGCACCACTTAATAACTGTATCACCAGAAGACTGTGCCTGACCATCAGAGAGCTGTATCACCAGAAGGCTGTGCCTGACCATCAGAGAGCTCCATCAGAGCAGCCCCCACTGGCACACACTAGCTCACCCCACACCCCATCACAGTCTCTTCTGAGCCACTTTACCTGTACACACACATCCACAACCAACCCCACTGCTTTGCTGGTGTGCGCATGGACTAGTCCAGGGTGGACCTGTATTAGTCCATTTTCATACTGCCAATAAAGACATACCCGAGACTGGGCAATTTACTTTTTTTAAAAAAGGTTTAATTGACTCACAGTTCATCATGGCTGGGGAAGCCTCAGGAAACTTACAATCATGACAGAAGGGGAAGCAAACACGTCCTTCTTCACATGGCAGCAGCAAGGAGAAGTGCCGATCAAAGGGGAAAAGCTCCTTATAAAACCATCAGATGTTGTGAGAACTCACTCACTATCACGAGAATAGCAGCATGGGGGTAACCAGATCCCATGATTCAATTACCTCCCACCAGGTCCCTCCCATGACACGTGGGGATTATGGGAACTACAATCCAAGATGAGATTTGGGTAGGGACACAGCCAAACCATATCAGGACCTCACCTGCCTACCCTGCAGGCAAGTACGCACATGCACATGCACCCTACCACACCACAGCTGCTTACTTGAGTACACCTCCCCCTGCACTACCACTGCTGGTGCAAATGTGCACATGGAGACCAGTGGCCCTACTCAGTGCCCTGAGTCACCATTGCTGCCACCATAAACACATGCATGGAGTCTGGCAGTCCTGCATCCACCAACAAGTCCACTTTGCACTGCCACTGGTGTGAATGTGCAAGTGGACACCAGCAGCTCCATCTCCAACCCTGTATTGCCACTGCCACTGCTGCAAATGCACCTGTGGAAGTCAGTAGCCCTATGCCTGCTGGTGCCCCATACCAACTCACAAGCATGCACCCTTCTGCACTATCACTGCCCTGCCACTGCTGCTGGCATGTGTGAATAAGCACAGATTCATGTGCCACCACCCTGATTAAGCATTTTGGCTGGCTTAGAGTGTTGGGATCAGCTGTTTATGAACAACACCTCAGCCTCTCCAGTGCCTCAGATTCCCAACCTTAAGGGACCAGAGAACAAAGCTGGGGGTGCAATACAAGCCCGCTAAAGTTAAAGCACACAGCCCAAGAGCGTTGAGCTGAGACTTGGCCCCCTAAAATTTTCCAGAAATGAAGCCAGTTGACTGAACCCACCTTATAATAAAATCTCCAAGGGCATCAAAGAAGATAAAAGCAAAATTTTTTTTTAAATCCAAAGGATAGCAGCTTCAAATATTGAAAGAACATCAGCCCACACAGGTGAGAAAAAAAACAGCACAAGAACTCTGGCAACTCAAAAAGTCAGAGTTTCTTCTTACCTCCAAATGATCACAGTAGTTCCCAGCAGCAGTTCTTAACCAAGCTGAAATGGCTGAAATGACAGAAATAGAATTCAGAATGTGGATAGAAACAAAAATCATCAAGATTTAAGAGGAAGTCAAAACTCAATGCAAGGATTCTAAGGCATACTATAAAATAATACAGGAGATGAAAGATGAAATCAACATTTTAAGAAATAAACTATTCTGATAGAGCTGAAAAACTCATAACTAACAGCCAAACTAACCAAGTTAAGGAAAGAATCTCAGAGCTGAAAGACCAATTCTCCAAAATAACTCAGTCAGACAAAAATAAAGAAAAAAGACTAAAGAAGAATGAACACAACCTCTAAGAAATATGGGATTATGTAAAGAGACCAAGTCTACAACTAATTGATATCCCTGAAAGAGAAGGAGAGAAAGTAACCAACTTGGAAAACATATTGCAAGTTATCATCCATGAAAATTTTTCCATGAAAATTTCATCCATGAAGATTTTTCCAACCTCACTAGAGGCCAACATTCAAATTTAGGAAATGCAGAGAACTCCTACACAAGATGAAAATCCTGAAGACATAGTCATTAGATTCTCCAAGATCAACGTGAAATAAAAATATGTTAAAGGCAGCTAGAGAGAAGAGGCAGGTCATCTACAAAGGGAACCTCATCAGGCTAACAGTAGACCTTTCAGCAGAAACCCTAAAAACCAGAATAGATTGAGAGCTTATATTCAGCATTCTTAAAGAAAAGAAATTCCAACCACTAATTTCATATTGGCCAAACTAAGCTTCCTAAGTAAAAGAGAGATAAGATTTTTTTCACACAAGCGAATGCAAGGGAATTCATTACCACCAGACCTGCCTTAAAGAGGTGCTGAAGAGAGTGCTAAATATGGAAAGGAAAGTCTCTTACTGGCCATTACAAAAACACACTTAATACATAGACCATTGACACTATAAAGCAACCACACAATCAAGTCAGCGTAATAACCAGCTAACAACACGATGATAGTTTCAAACTTGCACATATCAATATTAATCTTGAATGTAAATGGGCTAACACCTCCCAGTTAAAAGGTGGAGAGTGGCAAATTGGATAAACAAGCAAGACCCAGTGGTATGCTGTGTTTAAGAGATCCATCTTACATGCAATGACAACCATAGGTTCAAAGTAAAGAGATAGAGAAAAATCTAACATTCATAACAGTCAAAAAAAAGAGTAAACTATCTAGGAATACAGCTAACTAAGGAGTTAAAAATCTCCACAATAAGAATTACAAAACACTACTCAAAGAAATCAGAGGTGACACAGGCACAGGGAAAAACATTCCATGCTCATGGATAGGTGGAATCAATATTGTTAAAATGGCCACACTGCTGAAAGCAATTTACAGTTTGATTGCTATTCCTATCAAACTACTGATGACATTCTTCTCAAAATTAGAAAAAAACTATTTTAAAATTTGTATAGAATTAAAAAAGAGCCTGAATAGCCATGACAATTCTAGCAAAAATAACAAAGCTTAAGGCATCACATTACCTGACTTCAAAGCATACTATAAGGCTATAGTAAGCAATACAGCATGGTACTGGTAGCGAACAGACACAGAGACTGTTTAGAGAACCCCAAAATAATGCCACACACCTACAACTATCTGATCTTTGACAAAGTCAACAAAAATAAGCAATGAGGAAAGGACTCTATTCAATAAACGGTGTTGGGATAACTGGCTAGCCATATACAGAAGATTGAAGCTGAACCCCTTTCCTACATCATAAACAAAAATCAACTAAAGATGGATTAAAGACTTACATGTAAAATCTAAAACTATAAAAACCCTGGAAGATAATCACTCTGGACATAGGACCTGGCCAAGATTTCATTTTGAAAATGCCAAAGCAATTGCAACAAAACCAAAAGTTGACAAATAGGATCTGATTAAACTAAAGAGTTTCTGCACAGCAAAATAAACTATCAACAGTGTGAACAGACAACCTACAGTACGGGAGAAAATATTTGCAAATTATGCACCCAACAAAAGTCTAATATCCAGAATCTATGGGGAACTTACATGAAAAAGAAAAAAACAAACAACCCCATTAAAAAGTCGGCAAAGGACATGAATGGACAGTCTTCAAAAGGAGACATATATGTGGCCAACAAGCATATAAAAATATTCAGTATCACTAATCATTAGAGAAATCCAAATTAAAACCAAAATGAGATACCGTCTCACGCCAGTCAGAGTGGCTATTATTAAAAAGCCAAAAAGTAACAGATGCTGGTGAGGTTATAGGGAAAAAAGAAAGCTTATACTCTCCTGGTGGGAATGTAAATTAGTTCAGCTATTATGGAAAGAAGTTTGGCAATTTCTCAAAGTACTTAAAATGGAATTGTCATTTGACCCAGCAATTCCATTACTTGGTATCTACCCAAAGGAAAATAAATCATTCTACCATAAAGACACATGCATGGGTATATTCATCGCAACACTATTCACAATAGCAAAAACACAGAATCAACCCAAATGCCCATCAATGGTACAATAAATGAAGAATATATAGTACATATATATCATGGAATACTATGCAGCCATAAAAAAATGAGATCATGTCCTTTGCAGTAACGTGGATGGAGCTGGAGGCCTTTATCCTAGTGAACTAACACAGGAACAGAAAATCAAGTACTGCATGTTCTCACTTATAAGTGGAAGCTAGAAATTCAGTAAATTATAAACACAAAGAAAAGAGCAGCAGAAAGTGGGGCCTACTTGAAAGTAGAGTATGGGAGGAGGATGAATACTGAAAAAGTGCATATCTAGTCCTATGCTTATTACCTGGGTGATGAAATAATCTATACATCAAATTCCTGTAATACACAATTTACCTATATAACAAATGCACATATACCATTGAACCTAAAACAAAGTTAAAAAAAATACATAAGTAGAAAATAAAATAATCAAATGACTTCTCTCCCCCAAATCTGCCCCTCTCACCCATCCTATTCCTCTTTGTTTGGGAGAAGAAAATTTTCCAGAAATTCTCAAGGTATGCAGATGTACAGATATCCTAACCTCTGAAACACAGAGTTACGTCTTCAGAATTATTCACTTTCCGGTGGGGAGTCTGTCATGGGAGAAAGTAGATGGTAAGTTCTCTGACCTATAAGCCAAAGTGATACTGTATATGTCAGCATACGGATATGTATGTATCTGTCTATCTGTCTTTCTTATACGTGTGTGTGTGTATGAGTGTGTGTGTGTATACTGTGTATAGAACAGATGCTGTGCAGCCTTAAGCAAGCCATGTTCTATGAATAGGTCTTAATTTCCAAAGGTTTCCAAATATATTTTATAACCTGTAATGAGGGAATATAACAAAGAGACTGTATGTCATAAATCCATGTGCATTTAAATAAACACTTCCTTTTTTGATTCTGTAGAAGCAGCCTACCACAACACTTTTTTAAAAAACGTTCTACATTGCCATGATGATGCCTTCCTTTCTTTTTCTCTTCCAGAACATGCTTCTATTCCTGTTTAGTTCTTTTTCTCCCTATGGGCAGCTCTCAGAATAAGTAAATACACCTATGACTGAAAGAGACAGACTAGCTATCTGGCTCTTGGGGAATTACGATAGAAACTCACAATCAGGACAGGAGACATTTGAATTTTAAAATCTTTTTTCCACTCCCTTCCTTCTGTGCTCTGCACTGCTTTGGCTTGGGCCACAGAGGGATTTAGCTCCAGACTAGAGTTTGTCTCTGTCCCGACAAGTTGACAGTTTAATAATTCAAACTGTTTACATTTTCCCAAAGCACATGAACCCATATTATTACGCTTTTTTTTTTATCTCGATGCCTTCTTCCTTTAAGCTGTTACCTACTATAGGCCTTCATGTCATATCAATGTGCAATGGTAATGGGAAGTGTTTTTTTTTTCTTTCGATTCATGTGCATTGTCACTCCTCAGAATAATAAGGAGTGAACAGGGCCACATTCTTTTCTCATGAAATGTATCAATACTAACTACAGTGAATTCTAGGCAATTTATAGGGAGGTGAGGACCTAAAACAGATGCATTCTCATTCCTGGAGTCCAGGGAAATCTTCTGAAACCCTGGAGAAA
Source organism: Pongo pygmaeus (assembly GCF_028885625.2). Lineage (NCBI taxonomy): Eukaryota > Metazoa > Chordata > Mammalia > Primates > Hominidae > Pongo > Pongo pygmaeus. The sequence continues at coordinate 109,139,106 of NC_072386.2, forward strand.
TTACTAAACTTGTCCACACTTGCCTAGTCTCAAGTGATTGAAGACTCGCAGTCTCAAGAAGTAGCTGGAACGAGCCTTCACAGAAGACACTATCTCGAACAGTATACAGAAAACTAAAGAATGGAGAAAGATGTATTTCTAAATGAACCAAAAGACTTGAATTATTTGAGCCAAAGATCTGTTTTATTGAAATTACTTAAATGAAAGTTAAGGATCTACATTTTTAGGCTGATTGACTACAAAGACAGTTCTGGGACAATTGACGACTCTATATTTCACACTGAAAGGTACATCCCTGACTCAGTTGTCAATGGACAACCTTCTTTACTTTGATTAAAAAGGTAAAGGAAGGTAGGACTTCAGGATAACTCTCCTGGTTTTAATGAGATTGTGAGGGAGGCCAAGCCAGGAATTGTAGCTTAGAGTGAGGCTGTACTATATATATATCTAGAGAGGAGAATAGCAATGATGTATGCATCACCAGGTGGCTCAAACTAGCACATAAGCATCAACACCTTATTAAGGCAGATTGGCTGTAAAAGGAAAGGGTCTCCCCCTACACCACCGAATTCCTCCTGTTTACGAGTGCTGTTCATCCTGGTTTCCAAATTGAAAAACCCCTGTTTTCTTTTCCCTCATTTGCCCACATCCAATAAACCATCAATTTTAGTTAAATCACCTTTAAACTGTCTGCCATATATCTCACCTCTCTTCTAGTGCCAACACCGTATCTGCAATGAAGATCATTAACTCAGGCCCTTCTTTTATTATTAAAAGCATCTTTGTGGTATCTCCAACATTAATTTCCTATAAACTTCACAGGAAAATAAGCTCAGGAAAAACTATTTTAAAAACCAATCTATGCAGTATAAAATATTGTTCCCTAAATGCTTATCACCTCAGCTATTTTTGGATGCATCTTTTTGGTTTACATATCTTTCACTGAAGACCTGCTGATTCCATACCTGAAATGATTAGTAGTCTAGAAGATCCAATGGGTTCAAACCATTAAGAAGAGGTAGAGCACTTTGGAGGGAGTTCTTGCATAGTTCTGGAAAGAGCTGTGAATTAGTTCTTGACATATGCATTTGCATTTCAGCTCTATCACCAGCTTAATTTCTTAGCATTTCACCTATTCATATATAAAGCGAGAATAGTAATACTTACATTTCAGGATTACATGAGATGTGAGATCTTGGCATATTGTCCTTTATTGGATGCTCAATAGATATGAGGAAAGAGATTGTATACATAATTTCCAAATCTGATTCCCTTCTGAGAGGGATAAACAAAATTTCTGGCATTGCTTTTTACTGTTCTGTTGTTGTATCTTTATAATCCTAGCCATATGTGTAAACCAACCTGAATGTTTGTGTAATTGACTAAGATTACTTTTTTACTTTTAAAGTTTAGTGTTTTGAAATTGTGCTTACTAAATTAATCCTGGAATTCCAAATTCTAGCATGGATAGCTGCACTCTTGGAACAAGTTACTTAAGAAATAACTTCACCCTTTCCAGTTTATTCTTCTTCTATAAACTCTACCCATCCACATAGTCCCTCATACTACATCCTCCATACCTCATTCCTTGGAAACACATTTAACGTTTCCTATTTCATTTCTTCATCTAACTTTCTTTTAGCCAGCTTTACTAGTAACTCCCAAACCCTACTGTCATTTTCACAATAATCCTTTATAATGTCATAGAGCTGGGAAAGGGTTTTACAGATTTTTTTTATTAGCCCGCTTTTAGAGATGCAAGAACTGAAAGCCAAAAAGACAAAATTCTTTTCCCAAAAATAGGCTGTTAGTTAGGTGTAGAAATAGACCTAAAACTTAGGTGTTCTAAATACAATTTAGTGAATGCTTTTTTCCCTACTTGTGCTGCTTCTGAGCATTACAGTTTATTTGTTACATTGTTTTTTCATCTCTTACCTATTCTTCAGCCCTCTGTAAATTCAATCTGCTTTTGTTCACTCACAATATATGAAATATATTAATCTTTTTGTACTGCCTGACCTAGTTACCTTGGATCTCAGATAGCCATTATCTACCTATGCTAAATGACTGTAAGGCTCCTTAAAAATATAGCCTGATGTCTTCAGTTACTGGGTTTGTGGTTACAGTGCACTCAGTCAAAGACATTAGTCTGATACTAACATAAATTCAAAACAAATTGGTGTATCTTTTCTCAACTTCAAAAATATCTTGAACGAAACCTATATTATTGTGACATTCCCCTGCAGGTTTAGAGACCACAACATTAATGACATAAAATAAAGAAGAAGGCCTCTTTGGCCCCTTCATTTTATCGGTTGCTAGCAGTATTTTGACAAACATTTTGTCATTATTGCTTAACGGAGGAATTGGTCCTTGTTTTTTTTAATATATATTCATCAAAATTATTACCTTCCCTGAGTAATAAAATCAATAAAGTCTCTTCTTGTGTGAAGCGTCTAGCCAACCTTCTCTCAACGAATAATTAAACATTTGAATCAATTCCAGTACTAGCCTATCATTCACAGGTTTATGAAACTTTGCCGCCTGACCATCTTTGCCTGGAATTCTGTTATTATTTAAAAGAGAAATAGCTTCTAATATAAGTTCTTGTGAAATTGAAACTATCAACTCTATTTCATCTAAAGAGCGGATCTAGGCAAGACTGATATTGCCCAGGGAAGAGAAACTGGTTCAGGCAAATCAAGACCGGCTTGAACGATAACTGAAACCTCAAACTGAACCAAGATTGAACCCATTTTTTAAAAACTCAGACAGTAAGAGAGCTTTCTGAAAAACAATGACAGGGAAATCTATTTAAGCTGAGATTCTGTATAAAGCAAAGAAGACATAAGTTAGGATATGTGCATATGTCATGGCAATACTAACAAATACCAAGGCACTTAGACTTCTATTGGCATCTGGGAAAAGGTTGAATTAGAAGAAAATAATGTTCCAAAACAATTTCTAATTTTAACTACTGTTTATGACACTTTCTATCTGAAAACTTTAATGTGTTAATTCATGTACACAATTGAATTTTGGGGAACTCAGTCTTTTCCATCTCAAAATTTCCCCAATACTCTTTTTTTTTTTTTTTTTTTTTTTATTTATTTATTTATTTATTTATTTATTTATTTATTTGTTTATTTTTTTTCTCCCCAAATGCCCAATACTCTTAAGGACTAAAACTTGGACCTGATTACATGGGTAGCTGTGTCTTCTCTTTATTCTCTACTCCTGCAAAACTGGCCTTTATTCAGTAACTCAATGAGCCAAGCTGTCACCTCCCTGCAACCCAATTACAGAATCTTTTCATGGGTTTTCACCTCTTCTTCATCCTTTGTCCCCACAGACCTGAAAGATAATGTTATCTTTTATGTCTTAGCTCAATGGTGGCTTTTTTTATGGCCCACTCCATCCCTAGACCAGTTATTTATTCTCATGGCAATCTGCAATTTTCATTCATTTCCCTTACCACAATTCATAATTAATTATATGCTTGTGTAATTATTTTATTAATGTCTTCCCCTCACTGTCATTTGGTGGGCTGTAAACTTAATGGGGATGATGCTGTATCTGTTATGCTCGATATTATTGCACAAAAATGATAGGTATTAAATATATATATAGAACAGAAACTATGTATTGCTTATACTTTGCATTAAAACAGCTAGAGAAGGAAGAAGGAAATGTGATGATTGGTTAAAAATAGGATTTCAGAAATTGAAATATTCCTTGTAAACATGAGCCAACATAAATCTCCTTGACACTCATCTCCATTTCCATCGACAACACTGACTGTACTTAAATCAGTCCTGCCGTCTTCCCCAAATTATGCCAACTATGGTCAAGAATCTAGTCCAGATAGCTAGAAGTGCTACCCTCCGATTTTATTCAAAAGTTACTTATTTCACATTCCAAAGAAAGATCATTTTTTATATCCTTTATTTTGGAAGGCGAGGGAGTTTATCATAGACATTAGAAATGGCGTGAGGTAATGTACAAATAGAAAAAAGAAATTATTATTTAACTATTAGCTAGGATATTTAGAATGTCTTTTCCGTAAAATCTAACAGTTAAAATAAATTTTGGAATTAATATATTCCATCTAACCACTTCTCACATCTTCATGAAATGACAAGATAACATGGACAATATGGTGTGCTGGAAAGAACACTAGACATGTTCTTTCAAAAGAAACTCATGGATGCCACAAAATGGTGGCTCATGCCTGTAATTCCTGCACTTTGGAAGGCCAAGGTGGGAGGATGGCTTGAGGCCAGGAGTTCTAGATTAGCCTTGGCAGCATAATGAGACTCTGCCTCTATGCAAATTAAAATTAAAAAGCCAGGACCAGGTTCAGTGGCTCACACCTGAATCCCAGCACTTTGGCAGGCTGAGGCAGGTGCATCACTTGAACTCAGGAGTCTGAGAATAGCACCTGGGCAACATGGCAAAAACTGTACCTAAAAAATATACAAACATTAGCCAGGCATGGTGGTGTGCACAGTAGTTCCAGCTACTTGAGAGACTGAGGTGGGAGGATCGCTTGAGTGCAGGCGAGAGGTAGAGGTTGCAGTAAACCATGATGGTACCACTGCACTCCCACTTGGGTGATAGAGCAAGACCCTGTCTCAAAATTAAAATAAATAAATAAATAGTCAGGTATGGTGGTGTGCACCTGTAGTTCTAGCTACTGGGTACTCAGTAGGCTGAGGCAGGAGGATTGCTTGGGCCCAAGAGTTTGAGATTACAATAAGCTATGGTTGCAACACTGTTCAGCAGCCTGGGCAACAGAGTAAGACCCTGTCTCTTAAAATAAATAAATAAACGAATAAATAAGAACTCATCGGACACTTGCTAAAAGTCAGGCATTGAATTTAGCTCTATAGACATAATAAGAAAAAAAAGTCAAACTGAACAATTAGGAGACCTATGTTCTTAATTACAAATCAATTCATTTGTTTCTCAAAGGTTCAGATTCTTTATTTGTAGAAAAGTAAATGAATTACTGTAGATGGTTTCTAAGATTACTCCTGACCTTAGGATACTGCATATCCTCAACTTTCCATCTATTATTTCCTCACTCATTAATTCGGCAAACATTAATTAAGTTTCTGCTACAAATGTTTTAGATGCAGTTTTGAGCACTGGAAGTAAATCAATAGAAAAAATGTAATTCTTGCCCTCATGGAATTACGTTTTCTTGGGGAGGCACACAATAAAGAGAACAAATGCAAATATATAATATGTTAGAAGGTAATAGATCCAATAAAAAATAGATTAGAGAAGAAGAGTAAGGGACCTCAGGGAGCAAGGAATACAATTTAAAATATAGTGGTGAAGATAGGCACCAAAAAGACAGTGAGACTTAGGCAAATACATCAAGGAAGTAAATGTTACATATGTGGAGAAGAGTACTTCAGGCAAAGACAGCAGGTTCAAAGATCAAGATACACATGTGCCTTAATGTTTAATGAACAAGGAAAGCAATGAATCTAGCACTGAGGAGAGTAAGCTTAGATCAGAGAGGTATGAACCCGCAGTCAAGTGGGGCTGTAGAAGCCATTGCACTCTCCGTGATATAGGGACCTAATTGTTGGGAGAACTAAAACAGACTATTGGCATTATTTTAATTGCATTTTAACATAATGAATCTGAATTCTTTGTTTACAAATGATGTGGAGAGAGTGGTAAGGATGAAAGTGGGGAGAGCGGTTAGGAGGTTATTATTTATAGTCCAGATGAAAGATGGTGATGACTTGCATCATGGCAGTAGCAGTGGAGCTGGTGACAAATGATGTAGCTCTTGATATACTTAGAATGTAAGACAAACAGAATGAGCTAAAATATTGGAAATGGGGTTTTAAACAAATATAGAAGTCAAAAACAGCTCTAATACTTTTGGTCTGAGAAAGTAGAGATAGAGTTATCATTAATTGATATAAGAAAATTTCTGAATAGAGTAGATTTGGAAGTAGAGAAAGAGCAGAATAAGAATTCAATTTCATGCAATCAAAACCACGATGAGATACCATCTCACACCAGTTAGAATGGTGATCATTAAAAAGTCAGGAAACAACATATGCTGGAGAGGATGTGGAGAAACAGGAATGCTTTTACACTGTTGGTGGGAGTGTAAATTAGTTCAACCATTGTGGAAGACAGTGTGGCGATTCCTCAAGGATCTAGAACTAGAAATATCATTTGACCCAGCAATCCCTTTACTAAGTATATACCCAAAGGATTATAAATCATTCTACTGTAAAGACACATGCACACGTATGCTTATTGCAGCACTATTTACAATAGCAAAGGTTTGGAACCAATCCAAATTCCCATCAATGATAGATTGGTTAAAGTAAATGTGGCACATATACACCATGGAATACTATGCAGCCATAAAAAAGAATGAGTTCATGTCCTTTGCAGGGACATGGATGAAGCAGGAAACCATCATTCTCAGCAAACTAACACAGGAACAGAAAACCAAACACTGCATGTTCTCACTCATAAGTGGGAGTCAACAGTGAGAACACATGTACACAAGGAGAGGAACATCACACACCTGGGCATGTCAGGGGGTGGGGAGCAAGGAGGAGGGAGAGCATTAGGACAAATACCTGTTGCATCCAGGGCTTAAAACCTAGATGATGAGTTGATAGGTGCTGCAAACCACCATGGCACATGTATGCTTATGTAACAAACCTGCATATTCTCCACATGTATCCCAGAACTTAAAGTATAATTTTAAAAAAAGAATTCAATTTCAGACTTTTACTGTTTGTGGTGACTATTGGAAAGTTAAGGGGAAATGTTGAATAGGCACTAGTATATATTAATTTGATATTAGAAGAAAATGTGAAACTTTGCGAGTCACAGAATGTAGATGATATTTAAAATCATGGGGTAATATTATCACAGGAGTTAGGCATCAAGAAGAGAAATTCAGTCTTAAGCTTGGAAGTATATTGATGTTCAATAGTCAGTGAGATGAAGAGGAGTTAGCAAAGGAGGCTGAGAAGGAATAGTCAGTGAATGTGGAAGAAACCAGGAGAGTACGATGTTCCACAAGAGAAGTGAAGAGAATGGATCAAGGAGGGAGGAGTGCTCACCTGTATAAAACCTTGCAGATATTTCAAGCATGGCAGAGTAACCAGTTTTGCTCAAGTTTCAGTCACTTGACTTATCAATGTGAAGATCAGAGTGACATTAAAAGACCAGTTAAAAGGGAATGGTAAAAATGAAAGTCAGTTATTCTTTATGGACTTCTGTTCTTGGAATAGATTTTCACAGACTTCAGAGTTGCATCCAAGCATTGCTTAATGTGACTTAAAGTATGTGAGTAAATGAGTAATAATATTCAATGGCTCAAAGGTCACAGTCTCAGCTCAGTGATTAAGGACTCACATTAGGAGTTATGAGTGACTGGCCCTTCCAAGAATACAATGAGCCCAATCTCCATAATGTGATATCATCCAATCTTCAAGGGTCTGTTGTCCGCAAGGTACACTGAGAAATACTTTATAAAATTGTATGTCTGTCTCTTTTGATCTATATTTCCTAAGATTAATTTGCCCTCAAAGATGTACCTGGTTTCTCTTAACAATGCACAGGATACTTTCCTCCTAAAATTTATGAGGCAATTTTTACTTTCACCTACAACACATCTTAGATGGTTTTCATGGCATTAACTTAAAAGTTGGTTTCAGATAGTTTGAATAAAGTTCTGGTAACAATAGAGCCTTTTGTAAATTAGACATACTTTTTCCTATTATCTTTGATAAATGTCTCTTTATTCTTAAAATTGTTCCCTGTTCTTGGAGTATCCTCTCTCTGTCTACAAAGACTACTTTGATTCTTTAATATCTTTCCAGTGACACTTGTCCTTTCCCAAATATTACCTCGTGTGCCTAGGTATGTTTTATTCATTTTGCTACTCATATACATTTCTCTTACCTCCCTGACTCTTCTAACTTCATTCATATTTCAGCAGACTTTTTGTCTTCTTCATTAGACTGCGTGCTTTCTGGAGGCTGACAGATTCCTCTTCAAATTTATAATATTCAGTACAATATCAGTTGTATATCATTTTTGTTTTAGAAATTGATACCTTCCTAGTATAATACTGCCTTCAATCACATATGCATACTAGGTCTCCTTATCATAAGCTTCTTGTTTAAAATCTTGAGTCAGTCTCCTTTTTTTATACTGTCATCAATTAATAATTATCTTTTACATTGGTATGAGAATGCCTCAAAGGCTACTGGCATGAAATTGAAGAGAAGTCCTCATCATCTCTTTTTTTTACTCTTGACCACACCATTCATATTGTATTTGAAAGAGCCTCTTTTCATCAAAGTGCCAATGCTTTAATTTGCAATCCTGAGATTAATTGCTTTCATACTGAATTTTCTTCATCTCATCTTGTTTAGTGATTGGATTATTGATCTATATAAACTTTGTCTCTCTCACCTGTAAGTACAAGGTCCAATTTTCTATCTCCCCTTTAGCAACCATCATGGAGCCTTGCTCATATCAGGTGCTTAAATGTTTATAAAATAAGTTAACAGCAAGCAAATAGTATGACACCTAATTCACAAACCATTCTAAGCAAAGTTCATGTATTTTGCCTGTTGGATGTTTATTTCAAAGCTTGCTTAAATGACTTGTGTGATGTCTGGTCCCTGATTCTCATTACAAGAGAATTGTCAAACTATATTAAATTGCTGAGGAATTTTGATAGAATCTGTAAAGTGTACTGATTTAAAGATAGAACTGAAAATTATAAATTATATAAATACCATATTTATCAATTCTATTTTTAAAAATCTTAGTATGTGTTTTATAAGACAAGCAATTTCTAATTTCTCAAGAACACAGACAATGGCATATTGTCTGTGTGGTGCATATCCAACATAAAGACTAAGAATTGAAGCCAAATGCTTGATAAAGAGACCAGTTTGGAAGAGCTTAAGATTAGAAAACTATACATACTCAGTGGTGTCAGCAGACACAAACTCATCCCACTGGAAAAAAAAGCTGAAGACGAATCTCTGTGACTATGGAGAATAAATAAACCTATGTCCAGAGAGTCTGTGACCTTTTGATATTCAGGAGATCTAGGGGGAGGTGGCAGACACGTGTGCCAAAAATTAAGTGGAATACAGTAATGAAGAACAAGAGGAATAAAATAATTAACAAATATTTGATTCTGAAAGACCTAGGAAAATACTAAAATGAGTTATCATTTCTAAATACATATAGAACAGCAGGTGTTTTATATGCAATATCTATTTTGAGTTTCTCTAGGATAACTATAATCAGCCCCACTTTTCAAAAACAAAAAATTGAGTTTAGGCAAGTCACAATGCTAGTAAGTGGTAGTAGGAAATTCAAATCCAAGTGTCTGATTTCAAAGTCATAATCACATCACTACCTGGCATGTTATCCAAACTGGAACTCAGGCACGTAAGAGAAAAAAAGTGACCAAGCTCTTGAAACCTTAATACATGAGAGATACCTAATCAGAATAGAGCAGAACACCGTTACTAAAAGTAAGACACACTGGAACTAAACCTCAGTAAAACCAGCTTTATGTTCAGTCTTGCTCATGACTGAATGAACATTCTTGAGCCCTTCTACATTAGGGAGAATTGGTCCCAGTTCTCTGTATGAGGCTCAGCATGTATCTTTGGAAGCTAAGACAGTTATCAAAGTAAAGAAAAGGTGAGGGTAGCAGGAGCCCAGCAAGGCATCAAATGAAGAAATTAAACATGTAAAGATGATGTCGGCCAGGCGCGGTGGCTCAAACCTGTAATCCTAACACTTTGGGAGGCAAGGCAGGCAGATCACTTGAGGACAGGAGTTTAAGACCAGCCTGGCCGGTGTGGCAAAACCCCCATCTGCACTAAAAATACGAAGAAAAAAAAATTAGCCAGACATGGTGGTACATGCCTGTAGTTCCAACTTCTTCGGAGGCTGAAGCATAAGAATCACTTGAGCCTGGGAGGTAGAGGTGGCAGTGAGCTGAGACCATACCACTGCATTCCAGCCTGGGCAACAGAGCAAGACTGTGTCTCAAAATGAATAAAATAAATACATACATACATACATATGATTATTTTATTGTGATCTTAATCTTCTATTTCAAAATGTTTGTTGCCAAATCACCCAATCCTGCAAAACAGCTGCACTTTGGCTGCAAAAACATCTAATTACCTTTTATGGGATGATCTTGGAGCTCATTCATTTAAAGATTTATGATGAAAACTCACAACAAAGTTAAGAAGCTAGAATATAGAATTGTTTACACATGGGGGTGTGGAATATAGAGGCTGATTGGGAGAAGGGGGTGGTTTGGATAGCAAATTCAGCCACATTCTCTCTACTACTTCTCACTTGCTCATCACTGAATTCATCCCAGAAAAGGTCACTGATGACTGATAATTACTACTAACCTCTCTCACAGAAACTAGAAACCTTTGAACAAATAGAGTAGCTGAAGAACGCCATAGTTAGAAGGAGTATTCTACTGGCCTATTCTTTCTTTCCATTCTTTTCTTTCTATTCTATTCTATTCTTTCTTCAGGCCTCCTTCACTTCATAGGTTTACTGCATCTCAGCCAAGTGACTTAAATGTGATTTTTCCATTGGCTCCTTTTAGAAATACAATCCCAACATGCCAACCTTTGAAGGCTTAATGGGGTAGGGGTTCAAGTCATAGCCAGCTTCATAGATGATCTGGTAACACATCAATAACAATAACCTTTGGGAATTACCAGGATGAGACAGACCAATACTAAACAGGAAATTCTGAGATTCGGGTCTGTACAGCCTTGCCACCACCTAGTTATGTGACCTTGGATATTTTCATTCTTTTGAGTCTCAGCTGTCCTCACTTTTGAAATGGGACTGTGTAGAACCACGGATCGTTATTGTCTGTCTGCATTTAAAATTTCCATGCCGTTTCCTTTAGCTCTAAAACCCCACCTTCCCCATAGATCACATACAGCTCCATAATGTGTTCTTAGATTAAAACTTTCTGGGGGCCGAGTGCAGTGGCTCACCCCTCTAATCCTAGCACTTTGGGAGGCCTAGGTGGGCGGATCACCTGAGTTCAGGAGTTCCAAACCACCCTGGCCAACATGGTGAAATCTCATCTCTACTAAAAATACAAAATTAGCTGGGCATGGTGGTGCATGCCTGTAATCCCAGCTATTTGGAAGGCTGAGGCAGGAGAATCGCTTGAACCTGGGAGGCCGAGTTTGCAGAGTGAGCTGAGATCATGCCATTGCACTACAGCCTGGGCAAAAAGAGTGAAACTCCATCTCAAAAAGAAAAAAAAAGGTTCTTGGATAAAGTGTGTTTTGAAAAAGCTGTGTTGAACAAAGCCGAACAGATTTATTTTCTGTGTGGATGTTTTGGTGTCTTTAAAATGCAAACAGCCATAATGACTCACCAACAACTCAGGGGAAAAAAAGAATTTTTTTTCCTCCAGATTTCTGATCCATTCCTGATAACTTTTCCCTAAGCCCTCCACTCTCAGTGTATTAGACTATGAATATTTCCTGCCTCAAGCTGGAAGGACTAGATTCTCTTTGTTGGAGGTTGGAAACTGAGACTTAGTCTGTCTTTTTTTTTTTTTTTTTTTTTTACAATTTTCCTGGTAAACACTAGGAAACAACGGCAACTTTCACCACGGAGCAGCAGGATTCAACCCACTGGCATCTAAAGGCAAAGAAGTTTGGGGTGCATAAAGAAAAGCAGACCTGAATGGCAGTGTCTACTCAAAGAGATGGAAACCTGCTTTATTTAGGGACACCTTTTACACCTAAATCTGGACCATTGTGAGATCCAGTACCCCTTTTTGAACTTGTATACTCTGCCAACCTTCGATCATACCCAAAATCTCCTCAACCAAAGCTATTCAGAATCTACTAAGCAGATTTAGATAAAGGTCGTACAATCAACGCATTCCTCTCTTTTCATGAGCAACCAACAGGATTAATATTTTAGGTAACACACTGTTGAAATCACATGCATATGTTTTAAGATTACCTGAAATAACTGATGATGCTGCTAACTACTAATAATAATATAAGTTAATGTATATATCTGAAGCTAATCACGTCAAGGACATTGCTTTTTTCCCCTTTTTACATAAGTATTTATGTTGCTAAAGTTTTAAAAAGTGACTATGCCTGAATGCCAGCAATATGCCAGCTATGGATCTAGACTCCTCATGAACATTATATAATTTAAACAATAAAATGACTCAGTGGGGTAGATAAGAGTCTTCTCCCCCTTTCAAAAATGAGAAACAAGTAATCAGAGAATTTGTATAATTTGTTTAAGGCCTAAAGCTACTAATTGGCGGAGGTGGATTCCCAGCTCGGGCCTGTCTGACCCCAGGGTCTTTGCAATTTTGTTAAGCTATGTCTCATTAATTTGCCATGATATACACTCATGTCATCCTCTCTCCTATTGCCCCCCGCCCCATCTTATGTTCTTTCCTAATGCATTTCTCTCTATCCCTTTCCCTCCCTTTTTCTGTCCTCCTTTTTTCTCCTTCCCTTGAATTTTCCTTCCTATCTTTTTCCTTTCCTCTATCTCTCCCTTGCTTTGCTACAACTGACAATATTACAGGCTGTCCCAGATGTCCCTAAATGTTATCTTCTCTGCTTTTGCAAAGTGTGTCTTTTTTCATCTGCCTTGGTCCTCACTGAGTCCCTGTTGTGGCTTTGTATTCTTTGCCACCTCTCTTTGCCCAGCCTCTGAAAATGCTTCTAAAAACCTACATTTGTCCCAATACTTTCCTAAGAAATGCGCATTTCCCGTAAGGACCCCATTTAATTTTTGTCACCAGCACCACTAAAATAACTGCTCTCAATACATTCATCCAAGACTTTTCACAGCCAGCAACCCCGTTCCTTTGCTTCCTTTGCTTTTTTAAACCTGTCAGGAAAAGGTGTTCTGAAATATTTCATTTTGTTGTTACTCAGAGCCGTGATTTTCCATCCTCACCATTTCAGGGACTATGAGTCAGTGCTTAGAACTGACTTGTGATTTCATCAACTTTCTTCAGGCTGGAAAATGCACAGGCTTGTGTCTGTCTCTGTTGCCCAAGAAAGCATTCCTAGTGTTTGATGCAGGCATCAAGACTGTGTCTTACCTAGATCCCTAATCCTTCAGCTCAGTTGTTTCTAACACTCCCAGGAGTCTTTCATCCATTGGAGAAAAGTATACTATCAAAGGCTTAGATTAAACTCTCAAGCACATGAAAAGTTATTCAGAGCAGAGCTGCCGCAGGACTGAACCTGAACCTATGAGGTGTCTTCTTCCTAGCTCCATAAAATCTCACAGTTCTAAGAGATCTCTTGGAGAGGTAGCTGCCAACAAACAGTATCCAAAAGACTGAGAACAAATAACGCTCCAGCCCAGTGATTCTTAGTTTATCTTTGTTTAATAATTATTTTGGAGGAGGGGATATTAATTATTATTATGCAAAAAGTAGAAAACCAAGGACAAGAAGAAAGGAGGAAGAAAAATCAGAGGAGAATAATTATAAGGAAGAGGCCTCTGTGGCCAAGTAAATTTAGAAAGTTCTGGATTAAGTGAAAGTAAACAAATTTCTGTACTTTGTGACTTTTTTAGACTAAAAATATTCTTTGAGAATATTCTGAAGAAGGTGCTTTAAATTTTACAAACTTATCCAAAGCTTTTGTTTTCCATAGATTCTCACATCAATGTAGTTTTATAAAATACTTCAGGAAATAATGCACTCCCACTTCCTGAAAGAACTATATAACCATCTGTGTTATTCGTATTTAATTCATTAATATATTCACTCATTCATTCATGCATATATTTATATAGTCATTCAAAATTTTGACTAGCATTCATTGTGATCTGAGCATTAGAGATACAAAGATGAATGAATAAAATCCTAGTCCCTAAGGAATATACTGTCTGGTTAGAAAATGGGCATTTGGATGAATAAATTATAAAATAATGTAATAAGGGCAATAATATGAAAACAAGAGACTCTGAGAGCATACAACAAGGTGAATCAATTTTCCCCTTTAGTTTAAAATGTATTAGTCTCTCATTCATAAAATGGGAATGATAATACTTTCTCCATAGGATTGTTGGAAGACAGAATAGACTTCGCTGAAAAGAGGCATGAGTAGTGGTCTGTGTTTTGTGAATTTGGCAGCAAGAGACCATTAAAATAAATGTTGAATTTAGGAATAAGAGAATCAACTGTAGAACTTGTGAGGGGTGCCCAGTGAGAGGAACAAGATAGCAAATGTATGTAAGAAATGGTCTTGGCTATATGTTTGGGAGCAAGGAAAGAGCTCAGCAAGTACTTATGGCGAATTAACAGCATTACACATTTTAGTTCTGCCATGGAGAGAAAGAGAATCACTTCACAATACCACTAGATCCGAAGAGTTGATGAATTCTCACCTATCCATGTTGCTTAGACTGAAGCAACAGCAGAAACCTCAGAGAGAGTCAGTTCACTTTGCTACTTTTAGCATATTTTCTATTTTTCATTGTCCATAAATTTTTCTTCCAAGTTGCTGGCTGATTTAATCTCAAATGTCCACTTCTCAAAATGCACACCTCCTGTAAATTGACTGTCTTTATTGAGCCCCAACTCAGGTCAGCAAAACATGACATTGCTACATGGTTAAATAAAGTCAACTGATTCGAGTTCAACATGATGCGTTACTGGATCCACAAAGGATCTGGAATCCAGCTGTACTCCCCACAAGGCAAGGATCTACCATGCCGTTTTATGATGCTCCTTTGGAAATCTGGAGTAAGAATTATACTATATAAAACCAAATTCTCTTATCTTGTAAAACCACATTTTAAAAATCTTTATGTCTCAGAGGGAGGTTGCAGTTGAATCAAGCCCCCAAATAGCTCTGGCAACCTTCATGAGAAAAGCAATACATATTTATTACATTTAATATCTTTTAACATAATTCAGACACATTCACTGTTCAGAGAGTTTTTTTGTGTTTATTTTTTTAGGATTTTTTTTTACGTGATCTGAGAATTGAATGAACAGAAAAGGGAAAAATGAAGAAGAAAACTTTGGCTTCAGCAGCAGCTGTACCTTTCTGGTGTTTGCTCTGAATTTTATTAGCTAAAATTTACTCTCTAGCAGGTGGCTAACTGTGAATGCAGGAAATTACTAGGCTTGTCCTTAGACTCTGAAGATGGGTGAAGGGTGCAGTCAGAGAATAGTAGAGCTCAAAATCTGCTTCAGAAATCACTGTTAATGGGTAGATTGTGTAAGTATTTTCTTGTTGGCAAAATGCCTTTCATATATTTTTACATATCTCATTGAGGCTAATTTTACATGGGAGGAAACTGAGAATCAGAAATTGTATTTCACAAGTTTGTGCATATGGTGATTGCAGAAACCAGGATGAGGAAGTCATCACTTTTAATTTCTTTAATTACTTGAGCTCTTTCTACACTACTACATGGCTTCCAAACCCTCCGTTCATTCATTCAAAAATTACTGTATTGTGTTCCTATTATGTGCTAGGTTTTAGAAGTGTGGTTTTGAAAACCATAGATACATTTCCAGTGATCTTGGAGTTTTAGCTCTGGTTTTACAGATGAGGAAATGAAAACTTAGAATAACCAAGTTGCTACCTTTTAATCACAAAACTAATTTGTGGTAAAGCTGGGAATAGACCTCAGCTCTCTGATAATAAAAAAAAGAAAGCCTTGCCTACAAATCAAAATTGCATAAATGGAATCCCATTTCCTACCAGCTTCCATTATTATGGTAGAAACGCTTTACATTCACTTCTGATTGATTTCCAATGGGCAGTGGCCTTCAACATTTTTAACTGTTTCTTGTTTTGAACACACCCTCATCTTTGCCGGTTTCCTTATCTTTCTAGTAGATGATCTTCAAGCAAATTTATTTGTTAAAAAGGAATCAATTTTGAAAACATACACACAAACACATGCTTAATTAAATGAACATATTCTGATATAAGTCACATTCTACTTTATTTTTTATCCATTCACTT
This sequence comes from Pongo pygmaeus, assembly GCF_028885625.2. Classification (NCBI taxonomy): domain Eukaryota; kingdom Metazoa; phylum Chordata; class Mammalia; order Primates; family Hominidae; genus Pongo; species Pongo pygmaeus. The sequence continues at coordinate 109,155,173 of NC_072386.2, forward strand.
GTACAGATGGGGAAAGTGTGGGATGCTTTTTTACATTTGGACTCATCTGGAATGCAGTTTGCCTGCATTTTAAAAGACACTTTTGTGGCAATTAAGGTTTATAGTATAAAGGAAACAACAGTGCATATTTTATTTTGCCAGTAGATCCTCTATCTTAGCAATATTGCAGAGAAAAAAAATAGAAACACAGGATAAGAAAGCTAGAAGATATTTTAATCATTATGTGTAGTGGTTGTTAATTTTTGGAGACTAAAACCTTTTAAAGAATTTGATTAATTATATTTTAATAAGATGTGCTCTTTCATTTACAAAAAACAAAATCTAATGAAAACAACACATGGTCTTTCTAGGCAAACCAAACATGCATACAGGCTTACAAAATATTGTGTACAGCATTAGACAGTCAACGGCTCTCTGAAGCATATCATCCTTGAGGGCTCCAGGGACCTCCTATGTAAGAACACAGTCCCCACTGCCCTTTGAGAGTTAAGAGCTCTGCTTATTGGGTTCAGTGATTTGTCTGAAGCACCTAGAACTGCACCTGCCTCATTACAGTATTCCATAAGCTTTTGATTGACCAAATGGATGTTACATTAGAAGAAAATGTAGGTTCTATTTCATCCAGGGCTTTCTTATTCATCTTCTACACACAAAATCATCTTCTATAATGAAATCTTACATAAAAAATCAATATATAAACTTATAAAAGTATAACTGTCCTGAATGAAACTGGAGTGGGGCTAAGCCCAGAATCTTGTTCATGTACATTTGCTCCCACTCATAAAACCTGTGTGAACCCCCAGGGAATTTCTTGTTATGCAGATGAAGAAGCAGAGGGACTATTACATTAGTCATGGTCAGATAGCAAAGAAATTGCAGAGCTGAGATTTGATTATAGGCTGCCTTAATCTTGAACAATGACTCTTACTGACTCTGCTGTAATCAAGCCTTTTGAAAAGTTTATAACCTTAAATTGAAAATAGTTGGCAAAGCCAACGATCTAAGCAGACTTCTTCAAAATAAAAATGAAGAAACTGATATATGTTTGTGAAGTGACATAAACAAGATCTCTCGGTTTTTGCATTTGGTGCTACATAGTCATAGAAGATGAACTTTTGATTCAACACATTTACATTTATCAACCTGGTAATATGTTCCAGGCTTTGCTAAGTGCTCTAAGCATAATGAGTCATACTTGTTTTTCAGGGATTTGTGATCTGGAAGTGAAGACAGAGAAAAGGTACCTGCAATGGAACATGATGTATTATATAATGCTATATGTTTTTATCTCTCATCCCAACTCATTGGACAAATCTTTTGGATATACTATAAAAATCTGATAATTTCTCTTTCTCTCTCCTGCTGCCACTCTGGTCCAAGCTACCATTATCTCTCATCTGAATTAGAGCAGTAGTCCATGAACTGGTCTCTCTGATTTCATCCTTACTTACCTACAGTCCTGGTTCAACATAATACCTAGAAGGATTTTTTGTTTGTTTGTGTGTTTGTTTGTTTGTTTTTGTTTGAGACAGAGTTTTGCTCTTATTGCCCAGGCTGGAGTGCAATGGCACAATTTCAGCTCACCGCAACCTCTGCCTCCCAGGCTCAAGCAATTCTCCTGCCTCAGCCTCCTGAGTAGCTGGGATTACAGGCATGCACCACCATGCCTGGCTAATTTTGTATTTTTAGTAGAGACGAGGTTTCTCCATGTTGGTCAGGCTGGTCTCAAACTCCCAACCTCAGGTGATCCACCTGTCTCAGCCTCCCAAAGTGCTGGGATTGTGGGCTTGAGCCACCGCGCCTGGCCCCTAGAAATACTTTTTTAAACACATAATAGTGATCATATTACTTCTCTGCTCAAAACCTTCCAATAATTTCTGATTGCAGTCAGAATAAGAAGAGCTTATCCTTTAGAGTCCAGTCCCCGTCTTCATCTCGTATCTCAACCTTTTCTATTCCCTCCTCCCACGCAGTCACAGTGACCTCTTGACTACTGTTTTTCAAACAGACCAACTTATCCGACCCCAGAAATTGCCATTGTGCACTCCTCTGCCTGACATTCCTTTTTCCAGACTTTTATGATGCTCACTTCCTTGCTTCAGTTGTATCTCTTTTTAAATGCTACTTCTCTGTAATGCAGCATTCATGGACCTCCAGGTCTAAACTTGCTAACTGCCATCCCCTTCCTAGTCCATCTCTTCATTCTGTTTTATAATTTTCTAATTGCACCTATCATGGCCTGTCATTTTCTTACATTTGTATTTATTTATTACCTTTCTCCACAACTAGAATGTAAGCTTCTCGAGGGCCTGAACTTTGATTTATTCATAGCTGTATTCTCACTACAATGCCCAATGCATATATAGAACTCAACAAGTAAATAAATTATGAGTGTGTAAGTTAATGAGCCAAAGGAGACATAAAGTTTTGTGAGACTTTGCAATTTCACAATGCAGGGATGTGTGACGAAACAGACATTTCCCAGGGAAAAATGTATGAAGCTTGATAACACCTTTTAAAACATATTTGTTGTCCTGAAATCCAGCTGTTGCCTAAGATTGTCTTATGTCAGGTGAGTATTCTCTTGGGCACTTCAGGCATTGATTGACAACTAGTTTTTTTGTTACAGAGAATTACCAGCCGTATATTCAGAATGTCCAACACAAGACTTGCTCATATCTATCTCTTCGTGGAAAAGATATAAGCTTTGAAGTTCTAAACACTGGAATGGACTCCTGGCCTTGTACCTTAACATCTGCAAGATCTATAAAACTTCTATGAACTTCAGCATCCCTGATTTGTAAAGAAAGTGGAATACCTCTCACAAAGAATCACTGCTAGTATTTAAAATAAGGTACTTGAAGCACTGCAAATAGCTTCACTGTTATTATCCCTGATATACCTAAAGAGGTAGGGACAATTTCTCTACAGATCACATTTTTCTCCTTCTAGAGCCAAGAGTATTTAGAATGTTGTTACTCTGTGTCAGGACTAATGGTCAATAGCTCTGACAACTGCATTGCTACGTGTCTTCTGGGGAGTTCCCTCAAAGTTTAATTGATCTCATTGTCAGGACATGTATCCTGATACTTGGACAACATTTTAATTTCTATGTTACATCTTCTCATTTCTATTTAAACCTCCATGGGGCAACATTAACAATCTTTCTGCTTCTCCTGTGTGTGTGTCCTTCAAATATTTATGTTGTTAGTATGTCCCTCCTTAGTTATGCCCCATCTATGTACACAGTACTTAATTCTTCTAATCTTTTCTCATAAATAAATCCCTCCAGTCATTTCATCATACTCCCTGATGTTCTTTGAATCTCTTCCAATTCCTTGACAGCTCTCTCGTGTTGAGATGCCCAGAATTGTTTACAGGATTCTAGGTGCTATCTTATCAGCCTCATGCTGAGCGGCTCTCTCCCCTTGATGGTTCTTGACAGACTGCCTCGCTGCCTGGGGTTCAAGGATGCTGTTTGGAGCCTCTAGTCACCATTTAACTTGTAATGTCTTTCCTCACCATTCATTGCAGACATCCTTCAGCGTTCATTTCCATTCCAAACAACCACTATGTGATGGCAACTTTTCAGTCCTGGCAGGGGATGATTATGAACTTTGACCCTTCAGAGCTGAGTGTCAATCATTGTGAAAGGTTGTAGGTGTTTGGAAGGGTTTGATTACAGCGTAGACATTAAGAGTCCTTGCTCTGTTATACAACTGCCTGGAATAGACTCTCAGCTCTGCAATGTTTTTGCTGTCTGACTGTGACAAACTTACCAGCGCCTCAGCATCCTCTTCTGTACGATGAGAAAGAGCATCCATAAGATTGCTCTGCGAAATAAGTAACATGATGTAAGTGCTTAAAATAATAACTTGGCATGTAGGAAGCACTCAATAAACACATGTTAGCTACCTCAACTAAAAAATTTAATTGAGGCCCAGCATCATGCCGCATGCCTGTAATCCCAGCACTTTGGGGGGCCAAGGTAGGAGGATCATTTGAGCCCAGGAGTTCAAGACCAACCTGGGCAACATAGCCAGGCTCCATCTCTGCAAAAATACACAAAAATTAGCTGGGCACAGTGATGTGTGCCTATAATCCCACCTACTCAGAAGGCAGTGTAGGAGGATCCCTTGAGCCTAGGGGTCGAGGCTACAGTGTGCTGTAATTATGCTGCTACATTCCCACCTGGGCAACAGAGCAAGACCCTACCTAAAAAAAAAAAAAAATTAGTTGAGATAAATGTACCTGAACTGCACATATTTTGAGTTTACAGTTTGTTGAGTTTTGAGAATCTATACCCAAAATAACCAAGACTCAAATCGAGATATTTTCATATCTTGAGGAAGTTGTCTCAGGGACCTTTGCTGTACATCTACCCTTCCCTTCAGGCAATCACTTAACTGAGTTCTTTTAGCATAGCCTGGTTTTGCTAGTTCTAGAAATTCATTTCAGTGTAGCCAAATGCCACTTTTCATGTCTGTCTTCTTTTACTCAATATGTTTTTGAAAATCAATAGTATTATTATATGTATGAAAAATTATTTATATTTCTGAATAACATTCCATTGTATTAACAGTTTGCAATTACTTTATCCAATCCTCTGTTGGTGGAATTTGGATTGTTTCCAGCTTTCTACTATTATGAATAATGCTAATATGAATATTCTTATTCAAGATGTTTTTGTGGATGTGTGTTTTCATGTAATCACATTGGTGTGGAGTTACTGGGTTTTAGGGTAGGTGTAAATTTACCTTTATAAGAAACTTCTAAGCAGTTTTCAAAAGTAGTCATTGTGTTTTGTACTTCTACTAGCAATGTGCGAAAATTCCAGCTGTTCCACATCCTCATTAATGTTTGGTATTTGGAGACTTTTTAATATCAACCATTCTAGTGAATATAAAGTATAATTGTGGATTTAATTTAATTTTGTGATGATAAATGGAGGAATTTTAATTGTGCTTATTGGCTATCTATATATTTTCTTTTGAGGTATGATTGGGCAACAGTACCATTGAAAATTAGATTATTTATCTTTTTATTACATTTTATGGCTGATGACCATGTTTTCTGAATATACTCCTTTGCCTATATATACACACACATATATGTAGTGAATATCTTCTTCACGTCTTTGATTTGTCTTTTTATTTCCTTTACACTATCTTTTGAAGAACAGAAATATTTATTTTTGATGAAGTTCAATTTACCTTTTTTCCCTCTTTTGTGGTGGGCTTTTCTTTTATCCTTTCTAAAAGAAATACTTGTTTACCACAAGTTTTCAAGAGTTTTTTCTGTCCTTAATGAAAATTTTATAGTTTTAGCTTTTTTAATTAGGTTTATGATAAATATTAAAATAACTTTTATATATGGTGTGAGGTAGAAGTAAGTGCGTGTGTGTGTGTGTGTGTGTGTGTATAAGTCAGATCCAATTTTATAACACATCATTTGTTGAGAAAAAATTATTCTTACTTACTAAATTACCTTGGCACCATTTCTTGAAATCAGTAGACAATATATGTGTGGGTTTATTATAGGAATTGCTCTGGTCCATTATTCTACTTGCCTGTTCTTACACTAGTACTACGTCATCTTGACTACTGTAGTTCATAGTCTTTACATTAAGAAATATGAGTCTCCAGCTATGTCCCTTTTTGAAATATTGTTTAGGTTATTCTGAGCTATTTGTAATCACTTATAGATCTTAGAATCTGCTTGTTAATTTCTACAAAAACACTGCTGGTATTTTGATTGGAATTGCATTGAAAAAAACATCAATTTGGGGGAAACTAATATCTTAATATATAGTCAGCTCTTGAACCAGGTATATCTCTCATTCACTCAGGTCTAGATTTCTCTCTGGAGTATTTGTTATGTGTAGTATTCGGTGTACAGATTTTCTACATTTTTTCATTAAATTTTTTACCTAAGTATTATAACTTTCGATCATAATCAATGACATTATTTTGTGGTAACTTTGTTTTCCACTTCTTGAAATTTTATGATACAGTTGATTTTTTATATTGGCCTTGTACCTAATGACTATGCTAAGATTACTTATTTGTGCTAGTTTGTATTTTGGGGTGTGTTTGAGCATTGTACATTCTTTATAGTTTTCTATGTAATTATACTTTCAGTAAACACAGTTTATTTTACTTCCTTCTTTCCAATCCTTATTTTCATTTCTTTTACTTGCCTTATCATACCAGTAGTCCAATATTCAATAGAAGTGATGAAAGCATATTCATTTTACTTTTCTCAAAATCTTAAGAGAAAAATAGTCAATATATTACCATCAATTATGATGTGTTTTAATTTTTCACAGATTGTCTTTATAAATTTAAGAGAATGTTTTTATTCAATTTTGCTGATAGTTTTTACAAGCATTGAGCTTTTCAAATGATTTTTCTACCTTAACTATGTTTGTTTGTTTTATCTCTTTTATTCTGTGAATGCAGCAAATTGCATTGTTGAATTTTGAACATTAATCCAGTCTTACATTACTGAGACAAAATATACTTGGTTATTATGAATATTGCTGAATTCTATTTGCTAATATTTTATTGAAGATGTTTGCATGTCTGTTCATGATAAATATTAGACTGCAATTTTTTTTGTAATGTCCTTGTTCCATTTTAGTGACAGGATTATGCTGGGCTCAAAAAATGAATTACAGAATACCCTTTCCTTCTGCCTTTTCTGAAATAGGTTGAATAATATTGGTGTTATGTACAATTAAATATTTGAAGGAATTTATCAGTGAAGTGATTTAAGCCTGGATTTTTCAGTATAGGGAGGTTTTTATTTAGATTTTTTATTTTTTATGTTTTTAATTCAACTTTTATAAAGTTGTGTTTTTCAAATAATTTATCTCTTTTAGATGAGATCTGTTATTAGCACACATTTCCTTATAATACTTCCGTATTATTATTTTTAATTTATATAAAATCTTTCATTCCTGAAATTGGTAATTTATCTTTTCTCTCTTTATTTTAATAATCTATCAGTTAATTTTAATAATATTTAAAAAGAGCTAATTTTGACATTTTTAATTTTTCTCCATCAATAATCTGTGCTATATTAAATTAAATTCATTTTTAATTTCTTTTTCTACTTATTTAGAATTAATTTTCTTATTCTAGCTACTAGTGTTGGAAACTTATATAATAAATATTAAAGTTTTCTTGTTCCATAATATAAGAAATTAAAGCTATTCATTTCCCTTTGAGAACTGCTTTAGCTACATTCTACAAATTTGGATATATTGTACTTTCAGTATTATCTATTGTCAAATTTTTAAAATTTCCATCATAATTTCTTCTTTGACCTACATGTAATTTAGAAGCATCTTTAAAGATTTTCAAATATTCGAAAATTTTTTGAGATATTATTGTTATTGATTTCTAACTTAATTTCTCATTGTCAAGATATAGCTTTTTTGTGATTTCAGTTAGTTTAATCTATTGATACATATTTTATGGTCCAGCATGTGGCATATCTTAGCGAATGTTTCGTATGCACTTGAAACAAATCAGTATTGTGCAGATGTTGAATTAATATTCTAGAAACACCTATTAAACTAGGCTGATAGATGTCTACTATATCTTTACTGAGAGATAATTTTTCTTATTTATTAACTTCTGAGAAAGGATTATTAAAAACTTAAACTAAAATTAAGATTTAATTTTGTTAATTTTGTCTTCTTGTATTTTGAATTTCTGTTACTAGGTGCCTATGCATTCAGGATTCTTTCACCTTCTTGATGAACTGATCTTTTCATCATTATAAAATGACTGTTTATAATAATACTCTGTCTTGAGGTCTATTTTGTATGTTATATAGCTATAACTGCTTTCACAGATTTAGTGGTTTCATAGCATATTGTTTTTTCATCCTTCACTTTCACTTTGTCTCTTTGTATTTAAAATTTCCTCTTATAATTAGCTTATAACTGGTTCTTTCTTAAAAAAAGTAATTTCAACTTTTATTTTAGATTCACGGGGTACATGTGCAGGTTTGTTACATGGATATCTTGTGTGAAGCTGAGGATTGGGGTACAAATGATCTTTTCAACCAGGTAGTGAGCACAATACCTAATAGGTAGTTTTTCAGCCCTTGCCCCCATTTCTCCGTGCCCCTCTAGTAGTCCCAGTGTCTGTTGTTTCCATTTTGATGTCCATGTGTGCACAATATTTAGGTTCCACTTATAAGTGAGAATATGTGGTATTTAGCTCTCTGTTTCTGTGTTAATTCACATAGGCTAATGCCGTTTAGTTGCATACATCTTGCTTCAAGGGACATGTTTTTGTTCTTTTTATGAATGTTTAGTATTCCATGGTGTGTATGTACCACATTTTACTTATCCAATCTACCATTGATCAGCGCCTCAGTTGATTCTATGCCTTTTCTATCGTGAATAGTGCTGTGATGAGCATACGAGTGCATGTGGCTTTTTAGTAGAAGGTTTTAGTTTCATTTGGCTACCCAGCAATGGGATTGCTGGGTTGAATGGTTTCTGTTTCAAGTTCTCCCAGAAATCTCCAAACTGCTTTCCCCAATTGCTGAACTAATTTACATTGACACCAACAATGTACAAGCCTTCCCTTTTCTCTGCAGCCTCATAATCATGTCACTTTTTGACTTTTAATAATAGTTATTCTGACTGGTGTTAGATGGCATCTCATTGTGGTTTGGATTTGCAGTTCTTTGATGATTAGTGATGTTGAACATTTTTTCGTGTTTGTTGGCTGCTTGTATAAGTCTTCTTTTGAGAAATGTTTGCTCGTGTCTTTTGTCCACTTTTTAATGGGATTATTTGTTTTTAGCTTGTTGAATTGATCAAATTCCTTATAGATTTTGGATATTAGACTTGGTTGGATCCATAATAACTTGTGAATGTTTTCTCCCATTCTGTAGGTGGTCTGTTTACTCTGTTGGTAGTTTCTTCTGCTGTCCAGAACCTTTTTAAGTAGGACTCACTTGGCAGATTTGATTTTGTTGCAATTGCTTTTGTAGACTTAGTCATAAGTTATTTTCCAAGGCCAATATCCAGAGTGGTATTTCCTAGGTATTCTTCTAGAATTCTTATAGTTTAAGGCCTTACATTTAAATATTTAATTCATTTAGAGTTAATTTTTGTGTATGGTTAAAGGTAAGGGTCCAGTTCCATTTTTCTCCATATGGCTAGCCTGCTATCCTAGTGCCATTTATTGAATAAGGAGTCCTTTCCCCATTGCTTATTTTTGTCAGCTTTTTTGTCAAAGATCAGATGGTTGTAGATGTGAGGCTTTATTTTTAGGATATCTACTCTGTTTCATTGGTATACACATCTGTTTTGTATAAAAATCAGTAGCACTTTTATATACCAATAACATTCAAGCTGAGAGCCAAATTGAGAATGCAATTCCATTTACAATGGCCACACACAAAAAAGAAAATACCTAGGAATACATCTACCAAAGAAGGTGAAAGATCTCTACAAGGAAAACTACAAAATGCTGCTGAAAGAAATCATAGATGAAAAAAAAGAAATAGAAAAACATTCCATGCTCATGGATTGGGAGAATCAATATTGTTAAGATGGCCATACTGCTCAGAGAAATCTACACATTCAAAGCTATTCCTATCAAACTACTGACATTTTTTTACAGAATTTGAAAAAAAAACACCTATTTTTAAATTCATATGGAATCAAAAAAGAGCCTAAATAGACAATAATCTTAAGCAAAAAGAACTAAGCCAGAGGCACCATATTTCTCCACTCCAAACTAAGCTATAAGGCTACAGTAACAAAAACAGCATAATACTAGTACAAAAACAGACACATGGATATATAGTTGCTTCTTGACTTTATTATCTAGTCTGATAACCTAGTCTGATAATCTCTGAATCTCTGCCTGTTTACAGTTAATAGGAGTGTTTACTCCATTTACATTTAGTGTAATTATTGATATTGTTCATATTTGTGTTTGGTTTTTTATTATCTTTCTTTTTATTTTATTCCAATTACTGTGCTCCTATTCTTCATTATCTTTTCCTTCTTTGTTTCTTTTTCTTTCTCATTTGGATTGAGTATTAGCTATTTTGCTATGCTTGCTTGTTTTTTGTTTTCTCAAATAGGTGCTTTAGGGATTAAGATATTCACCCTTTAGTTTTCAGTTTTATTTTAATCAATATCAGGATACTTTATATATAATGTAAGGACCCTATAACAGAGTAATTGGACCTAAATTTTCTCTCAGCCTTTGTACTGTTATTGCCATATATTTTACTTCTACATATACGTCCTGCTGTATGATTTTTTCTTTTTTATTTAAACATTCAAGTGACTTTTAGAGATTTTTAAAAAATGAAAGATAAAACATTCTCTATATTTACCCACGTTTCACATGACCAGTGTTCTCATTCCTTCTTGATGATTCAGATTCCAAGATTGTATTATTTCCTTTTCAGCATAAGAAATTTCTTTAGCTTTACTTGTAATGTGGATTGCTTGATGATACATTTTCTCAGATTTTGTTTATCTGAAATTATATTTTCTTTAACTCAACATTTTTACTAGAGAGAAAATATTTGGTTGAAAGTTGTGGGGCATTTTGTTTGCTGGTTTTGTTCTGTTTTTCTTTGTTTCAGTAATTTAAAACATTTTTTATGACTTTATTATGTCTGTCTCTTTCTTAATCATTGTTTCTCTTTATGTAAAGTTTCTTCTTTTTTTGCCTCTTTTACTATTTTTAAATTTCTCTAGTTTTAAGCAGTTTCAACATGATATGGTTAGGTCTAGTTTTCTCACTGTTTATCGCTTTTGGAATTCACTGAGATTCCTGGATATGTAAATTACTGTTTTTTGATGAACTTTGGAAAGTATTTGGCTAATATCTCTGTTAATATATAATTTTTTATTCCATTTTCTCTCTCTTCTTTTTATGGGTCTCCAATTACAAATATGTTATGGTTTGATAATGACACATAGTTTATTGAGGCTTTGCTAATTTTTTTCTCTCCCCGATTCACTTATACTCACCTTTCTTATAGAATGTGTATTTGACTTAACATGTATCTCCTAATATGCTCTTTTAAAAAATTTACTATACTCTTTTTTTGTGGATTGTTAAACAAATTTATAATTATTTTTCAATTTTTTCTGCCAATTCTTGATAACATGTAATTATGATTTTATTCATTTTTCATGATTATGATCCATATTTTCTTATTTCTTCACATGTCTAGTAAATTTCTTTAAACATTGTGATACTGTGAATGACACAAAGAAATTCTGTATTCTGCTATTTCCTTTGGAAGAATGTTGATTTTATGTTCTGGGGCATTTAAATTGCTAACATGTTACCTTACATTTGTGGAGGCTTTTATTGATTGGTTTATTTATTTTAGAGCAGGTCTAGGTCCATTTTGGTCTCAGTCCTAGGGTAAACCATTTAGTCTTGGATGTAGATTGTACTTCTAATATGTGGTCTTTCTAGACGTCAGTGAAAAACCCAATGCATTTGCCAAGGAAGGCACTCTACCTATGTGGGACTGCACTGTAATTTCTGTCTCCCTGCAATGGGCAGCCACTGAAATCTCTGCTCTACCATTATGGCATTGTTGCTTCCACTCTGGGCTTCTTGGATTCTCACCCACACGTGCATAGTTCAGGTGTAAGTTAAAATTTGAAGAACTTTTTCCTCTTTAACTTGGTTTGGGGCTCATTTCTTGGATTTCCTCCTGGATGTCTAGTCACTGTAGCATTCTCAAACTCCAACTTATTACTCATTAGCCAATAAGACTGCAGCTTTCTGTTTGAGCTCTGGTTGCTACATGTTATTTAGACTAGTCAGTGTCCTCAGTAGTAAAAGCATGTAATTTTGGTTAGCACTCAATGCATTTGACCTTTGTCTTCATGGGTCAAATATCTTCCAGGTTTGCCTATTTTTATTTATTTTCCGTGTCTGTAAGTAGTTTTTAAAAATGTATTTCACCTGGAGTTTCCAATTATTATCAGCAGGGAGATTGGAAAATCCAAGCTACTCATTATTACAGGAAGTCGTAAATAGTTATTTTATTTTTGGAAAATATTTTTAAAGAAATGACTATATTCCAGGCTTTGGTCTATGTTCTGGAAACACATCCAAAAACTGCGGACTAGCACAGAGTGGTGGGAATGGTGAAAGTAAGATTCTAGACATATTTTGAAGGTAGTTGTTAAAAGATTTATAACAGATAGATTGGATATGGGGGCCTAAGATAAGAGAGTGAGCTTTAGTTTTGTACATGTTCCATTTGGGATGTCTACTAGACTTCTAAATGTGTCTACTAGAGTGGTGGGAATGGTGAAAGTAAGATTCTAGACATATTTTGAAGGTAGTTGTTAAAAGATTTATAACAGATAGATTGGATATGGGGGCCTAAGATAAGAGAGTGAGCTTTAGTTTTGTACATGTTCCATTTGGGATGTCTACTAGACTTCTAACATTTCAGAGGAATGTTTTAACTTGAGATATTAACATAGTAACTGTCAGTGTATAGGTGGAATGCAAAGTTCTTGGGTGGAATAAGCTCACCAAGAGAATTAATGTAGATAGAGAAGACCAAAGACTACAAACTGGGGAACTAGTGTTAAGAGATTGAAGAGAATGTGAAGCAGGCAATGAAGGAAAATGAATATTCATAAAACAGGGTATCCTGGAGACCAAATAAAGAAAGGAAATGAAGTGCCACACTGTGTCAAACAGTGCTTATAGTTTAATAAAAGTCAAAGAGTGAGAAGTGGCAATTGGATTTAGCAATATGGAGGTCACTAATGACCTCAGTCGGAAACATTTTTTGTAACATGATGGAGAAAAAGAAATCTTTGTTGGGTATGTTTAAGAGAAAAGAGAAAAATTAGAGATAGTGACTACATGTAGATCTTTATAGGGTTGCTTTCTCTAATGAGGAGAATATTAATGACACAATAATCTGGGGAAGTATGATTAAGAGAATGTTAATTTATCAAAGCCACATCTATACAGCATTTCTCCTTCCGTCTATATTCATGTCTGCATACACAAATATATCCACTCTCGTGTTTAAACATGTTTACATGTATAAATTGGAGAAAAAAAATCTATGCTAAATGAGATAATCTAGAAGGGAGAGGATGATGATGATGAGGGAAAGAAAGGGGAGGAATGTTGTTTCTACATCAATGACCTTGAATAGGTAAGAAGAGATGAAGCCTTCTCCTCAAATAACATTTTTTGCCATACAAAGAAGTTCTGATTTTTCTTTCATAACAACAGAAGTAAAGGGAGGGAATATGGAACAGAAGCAGGTATACAGGTAGACATAGTGACGGGTACTATGGAAATTCTTATCTAATTGCTTATAATTTTATCTGCAGTGCTGGATACAAAATCAAAAGCTGCATGTGAAGATGAAAAAGCAGGTTCTGAAGTTGTGAAAAGAGAATAAAAAATGTATCATTAGGCATCTAAGTGTGTAGAAGAGTGCATGGGATAGAAAAATATAGGAGGTTTACATGACATCATCAGGAACTTATCTGAGACATGTTAACATGGGCTTAAAATGCATCATTTTGGCATGAATGTTTGGTTTCAGCCACGTTTAGCTGCTTCAGAATAAAAAAAATGTACACAGGGAATTATAGTTTATCAGACTTAGTGCTTAGCCATACAACAAAAGGATAAAAGAGTGTGAAAGTGAGAATAATGGTAATCCATGGAATTTAGTCTCCTAGAGAAGATTTTGAGAATGTACAGAAGGATGGAAATATAGTTAAGTCATTGTATCATTAAATTTTAAGTTGCACTATGGTTGAATAATTGGTAGAATCTGGCTACTAGCGAGAGTGAACAGAAAATTAGCAGACGGTAACAATAAAATGGGTGATTTTGAGATTATGGAAGGTTTACAATTAGTGGTGCTAATGCAATTAGACTATGGCCAATACTAGAGGAAAGGAGTTCGAGACCTGACACGTCAAGTTGCCAGAAGAATCACTTACTGTGTATTGAAATCATCTAGAATCAATAAAAGTGTAGATTAAAAAGAAGATTGAAAGCCAAGGGTGGCAGTTTAAGAAGGTGGATGACAGGGGGTTGATCTAAAAAATATATTAAGGAGAAGGAAGAACACTTATCCCAACTCTAACCCAAGACATACACTGGGATGAAATTTGGGTACAGGTAGTTTTTATGTGAAGTGATATCAAAAGCACAAGGAAGTGAGTGGGAAATGTCAGATAGGAAAAGAGAAAAGCCTCAGAATCTGCATCAATAAATGAAATACTGCTATTCAGTCTTGTTGGGGATCCCTTAAAGAACTATGTACAATTTGCCTGACAGTTATTGCACCAACAGGTGAGAAAACTCGGGCATTTATCCAGAGTCTTATCTATCATTTGGTTGGAGGTTAGACCTTTTCTTATGGGCAGAGCAAACCCTCAGACAGCGTGGCAGTGAGATGCAGTCACTCAAGATGGAAAGCGGTCAGAATCCCAGAAAATGTCCACCAAAGCAATGATTAAAGCCAGGTTTGGGCTGATGGCTTTAATCTAGAAATATTCTGGATCAGAGAGCACAATTTTTTTAAAAAAAACTCACAACTTACACCAAACTGATCTATTCATGCCACATATTGGATCCACTCTGTTGACTTGATGCTCCAAGATAAAGGTCATCCACAATCTCCTAAAAAGACCTAAAATGTGAGGATAAATGGAATAATCTGCTGTTTCAGATGCTTCCTTCCCAAGACCAAAATTGTTCTTCATCAATTTCCTTTTCTGTCACTCAATATGATTTTCTCTTTTATCTTTATATTGACCAATACTGTGATCCTAAAACTTATCCACAGAGGGCTATAGCCCTGGTTAGTTTACACTGGTCATGCTATTATCCCCTTACTGCTGGAATGGACCAACAGGCATGAAAGCACTAAAAGAAACCCTAGCAAATTATCCATGTTTCAAACATGTTCCTCCCTGCCCCCATTTCAGAGGACCAAACCACATCCTCATGATAACTGGGACAGTTACCCCAATCTGTATAGTGCTTTTACTAAATTGACAAGGAATGCATTCATGGTGGCTCACTGGCTGTGTTGAGAAACTTGATTAATTGTGGGCTGTCCTTTGTAGGACCTGGCTCATATAGGAGACCTGTGGTTGGGGCTACTATTTGGTGAAGTTTATAGTAATATACTAACATCTGCCGTTATTCATCTGGGTTTTGCAAAGGCCATTTCACTAAATTAAATGAATATGGCATAGGCCCACTTTATATTCTTTAAGTCTTCTAGAGTAGCACCAATTTCTGAAATTTCAACTGGGATCTTGAATTACTTCTGACTTACTTTCTTGGCCAGGGGTGGCAGATAATTTCAGGGGCTTCCACTTGGCCTTTTAGAGCATAATAATTTTTGCTCCCTACTTCGGCTGCTAAGTATATCTATCCCAATTATAAACTCAAGGATGGGGAAATTACCGTAAGGTGAGTTTGTATACCCAATGGAGTCATTGTGATATAGCCTGGGGCCATGACTCCACTTATTACCTACCCTATACCTACCATATACCATGATTTTAAAAGAGAACACTTTGAATCCCTTGGTATCACTATCAATTCATAACACAGATTCAAAATATCTAGAAATATCTGGATATTTTCATTCACTCCAAAATACAGTTACTCTAGTGTACTCTAGTGTAACAGGTAGTGATGGCCTGTTAAATGTTTAACAATCAGATTTTTGACAAAAAAATAAAACTTTGATTTATAGCATTTGCTAATTTCCATGGTATAAAAATTCCACCCCTGTGCAACATTTATAAAGTTCTAAATAAATCTACCAACATCATGTCATTAGACGTAAAGTTAGGAGGAGATGTGCACAATTTGCTCTTGATGCTGGTAAAAGCTGGCTCCAGCACAACACTGGTTATATGTTCCTTTGCAGAAGAAATGGGGAATTATATTTATTGCATACATTTGCAGAGTATCATAGGCTTCTTTATCAAGGTCATTCTATCTTCCTTTCTACTGTCAGCCTCAGACCAAAAACTTAATGTGATCATGATTTTTTCACTGCAGCAGCTGACATAGCTTTGTGATGACCAGCTCTTAACATTTTTTTTGTTATAAAATCAAGAAATATGTTTGTGAGCTTCCCATTTATATCAGTCCTAGAGACACTAGGATTTACCGGCCATTACCACAAATCTCTGGAGGTTCAAGGCCTTCTGAATGTTAACTTGACCTTACTTCCAATAATCTTTGTCTGGTGATGCTACAACTTGGTCTTATATTTTGTAAAATTCTACCACCTATTGAAACAATGGATTCTACTTCTATAGCAGTATCCCTAATCAAAAATAGCCTACAGAGTATGCCAACCAAAAAATAAAAAATAAAATGGAATTGAGCTTCACCATACTGTTATCATATCACCCCTATAGCATTTTATTTATTTGTTTCTTAAAGGGAGTGCTTTGGGCTCTCTTTGGGAACACAGTCACTCAATGGTTTTTCTACTCTCACCTAATATATTCTGGCTAATATGTTCACTGACATGAGCTTTCTGACTTCTTTCTCAATACTTTGCCTATGTAGTTCTGACATATCCATGTTATTTTCCATAAGCTATCAGCATGCCTAAGCATCAGTGATCCATCCTTGCATCGTATTGGCTGGTTCTGTCTTGTCTAAGATATTAATTCCTCATCATGGAAAAATACCCATATCAATAAACTCAACTCTCCCTTATCCAGCCTTCTATCCTACATTCAAGATTTACCTTCACATTTTCCCTACATCTTCTCAGTAGATATTAGCCGGGTCCTACTGTTCTTTTTTTGCTGAATAATCTATTTCCTCCAATATCTCCTCATATGGGCTATCTTAAGATATGATTCTAGTTACTAGTAGAGACATAATGAGAGGAGATGATGAAGCTTTTTGAAGAAAAGTACTGTCTTGGCAGGGATCTGTTTTAGGTTATGTCTATGCATGGTCTTAGACAATGAGAATCTACTCTTCTTTGGCAAGGGCAAAGAGGCTGTTTTCCAATCTGGAACATTCAGAAATTTAGAAATTTCACTTTCTTAGGGGCATTTACCCAGCTATATGATTTCTAAGTCTTTGAGTTTTACTCTTTATGGGGGCACTTAATTAGCATAAGAAACCTAATGGGACTAAATAGTCCATCTCTTCTGTAGTTACTTAGAGTAGCTGTATATCTAATATTGGACCTGATTTTCATCATGGTCTGCCATCTGCCTGCTGGAGATAAGCAATTTCATGTTAGTTTCCTCCTTATTACTTTCTTTAAGGAGGATTTTGACTTTTGAGAATAGCATCAACCCAGCTTCTCTGTTGACAATGAATTGGTCTCTTCGGAATTAAAAAATACAGTCATGGAGGTCTTTCTGTATTTCATAGGACACCCTGATTCGATCGTGATTAAACTAAGCCAGCAGGGTTTTTTTTTGGTTTTTTTTTTTTTTGGCCTTTAGGGCATTTGCCAAAATTCTTCCAATTTTAGGACCTTATAATTGCTACTGTCCCCCTATCTTTTATGTGCCAGTCATTTCCCTTCCACTTGTATTTCACTTCAATCCACCACATGTGAAAGTCAGTAATTGTGATGCTTCAACATGGCATAAGTTATCACCACCCCAAAGGCAGCCATCAGCCCCTTGTTTTTATCTGGCTAGTGAATGTTCCTATTCCAGAATATCATCCTGAGGCTTACTGTTTAGACCCATCTCTGTCCCCCAAAGCAAATGCCAAGACAGGCTTAGGAGCAAGTAGTTCTTCAATACCTGAAAGTACTGAAAGGAGGGATGGGGATGTGAGATAGTACGCCTGTGGGCTACTGAGTTCTTCTGGGTAACTTTGCTGAATGTGCTGCAGAGTTGTCTTACCAAGGGGTGGAGAAACTGTGATATTCATCAAACAACTCTCATCCTTCATTGGTTAAGATTTACCACTGGATGCATTAATGTCGTGACATTTCCACGATGCCCTGGCTGCAGGCTGAGAAAACTCCCGTGGCTCTGGATAAAGGCAGTCAGGAAACCAGAGAGATGCAGCATTTGAGGGAGGAAACAGCATCTTAAAAATTGTCCACCTTAATTGAAGATGAATTTAGTTGAGACAAAGAAAGTGACATGGCATGAGTGCATCAACAACTATCTGCAATAAGGATTTAATGAGATAAACTATGCTAAATCTTGGAGGAGTGTCTAGCACCTAATAAACACTATTGTCACCATCATCAACCTCATCCACATGATTTTTTACTGTTACCTGTGCTTTTACACTTTTACTCCTTTATTTTGACACAGACTCTAGAGTAAAATTTATTTTGTTTTCATCTATGTGACTGTGAGAATATTTAGCCCAATTTTGGTTTAATGCTTAGTAATCATCATTTACAAAAGTGAGTGTGTTGAAGGGAGCGGAATGAGGCAAAGACAACCAGCTTCTAGGACAATTGTAAGTTACAATAGCAACTTTGAGATTCTTAATAGTTTTCAAAAAATAAAGACTCAGAAGTTAAAAAAAAAAGGGAGACAAAACTATATACATAAATGGAGGAAAATAAGGAAAGTTTGTATATGAAAGAGTTAAGTGATACAATTTATTTTTGAGTTACTTATTATCTGTGTCTCAGACTACATCCAGTAAGGATTTAATAATGTTGCTTATAATCAGAATCTCATGTGGAATAAAATTATTAACATTTATTATAGAAAACATTTATTACAGGAAAAAATTTATTATAGAAAAAAATGCATCCAAAAGGAAGAGAATATGAATATATGAGAACTCTTAGGCTAATATAATTACTATTGTACAGTTTTTGCACTGGTTATCCAGTGATATGGTCTGGCTCTGTGTCCCCACCCAAATCTCATCTTGAATTGTAATCCAAATTGTAATTGAAATTGTAATTCCCACATGTTAGGGGAGAATACTCATGAAAGGTGATTAGATCAGGGGGGCAGTTCTCCCATGCTGTTCTGGTTGTGAATTTTCACGAGATCAGTTGGTTTTATAAGGGGCCTTTCCCCTCTTCCCTCAGCCCTTCTCTCTCCTGCTGTCATGTGAAGAAGCACATGTTTGATTCCCCTTCCACCATGATTGTAAGTTTCCTGAGGCCTCACCAGCCATGTGGAATTGTGAGTCAATTAAACCTGCTTCCTTTATAAATTACCCAGTCTTGGGGTATTTCTTCATAGCAACATGAAAACAAACTAATGTAGTAAGTTAGTATCAAGTAGTGGAGCACTGCTATAAAGATATCCAACAATGTGGCAGCAACTTTGGAACTGGGTAATAGGCAGAGGCTGTAACATTTTGGCAGGCTCAGATGAAGACAGGAAAATGTGGGAAAGTTTGGAACTTCCTAGAGACTTGTTGAATGGCTTTCACAAAAATGCTGATAGTGATATGGACAATGAAGTCCATGCTGAGGTGGTCTCACATGGACATGAAGAACTTTTTGGGAACTGGAGTAAAGGTCACTCTTGCTATGCTTTAGTGAAGAGACTGGTGGCATTTTGCCCCTGCCCTAGAGATCTGTGGAACTTAGAACTTGAGAGAGATGATTTAGGGTATCTGGCAGAAATTTCTAAGCAGTAAAGCATTCAACAGGTGACAGAACATAAAAGTTTGAAAACTTGCAGCCTGGCAATGTGATAGAAAAGAAAAACCCATTTTCTGGGGGGAAATTCAAGCCGGCTACAGAAATTTGCATAAGTAATGAGGAGCCAAATGTTAATCACCAAGACAATTGGGAAAATGTTCTAGGCCATGTCGGAGACTTTCATGGCAGCCCCTCCCATCACAGGTCCGAGGCCTAGGAGGAAAAATGGTTGCGTTGGCCAGGTGCAGGACCCCTCTGCTGTGTGCAGGCTAGGGACTTGGTTCCTTGTGTTCCAGCAGCTCCAAACCTGGATAAAAGGGGCCAAGGTATAGCTCATGCCATGGCCTCAGAGGGTGCAATCCCAAAGCCTTGGCAGCTTCCATGTGGTGTTGGTCTCGCAGGTGTGCAGAAGGCAAGAATTGGGATTTGGGAACCTGTGCCTAGATTTCAGAGGACGTATGGAAACGCCTGGAGGTCCAGGCAGAGGTGTGCTTGAGGGGTGGAACCCTCATAGATAACCTCTGCTAGGGCAGTGCAGAAAGAAAATGTGGGGTTAGAGCCTCCCCACAGAGTCCCCACTGGGGCACTGCTTTGTAAAGGTATAAGAAGAGGGCCACCATCCTGCAGACCCCAGAATGGGAGATCCACTGACAGCTTGCACTGTGTGCCTGAAAAAAGTTACAGACACTCAGCACCAGCCTGTGAAAGCAGGCAGGCAGGAGGGGGCTGTACCCTGCAAAGCCACAGGGAAAGAGCTGCCCAAGGCCATGGGAGGCCACCTCTCTTGCATCAGCATGACCTGAATGTGAGACATGGAATCAAAGGATATCACTTTGGAACTTTAAGAATTAATGACTGCTCTATTGGATTCCAGGCTTGCATGGGGCCTCTAGCCCCTTTGTTCCGGCCAATTTTTCCATCTGGATTTTGTGCATTTATCCAATGCCTGTAGCTCCATTTTATCTTGAAAGTAACTAACTTTCTTTCGATTTTACAGGCTCCTACACAGAAGGGACTTGCCTTGTCTCAGATGAGACTATGGACTTGGACTTTGGGGTTAATACTGAAATGAGTTAAGACTTTGGGGAACAGTCAGGAAGTCATAATTGTGTTTGGAAATGTGACAAAGATGAGATTTAGGAGGGGCCAGGGATGGAATGATATGGTCTGGCTCTGTGTCCCCACCCAAATCTCATCTTGAATTGTAGTCCTCATGTGTTGAGGAAGGGACCTTGTGGGAGGGAATGAGATCATGGGGGTTATTCCCCTAAGCTGTTCTCCTGATAGTGAGTGAGTTAACAAGAGATCTGATAGTTTTAAAAGGCCTTTCTCCACTTCGCTCTGCACTTCTTTTTACTACCTCTATGTGAAGAAGGATGTATTTGCTTTCCCTCCTGTCATGATTGTAAGTTTCCTGAGGCCTCCCCAGACATGCAGAATTGTGAGTTAATTAGACCTCTTTTCTTTATAAATTACCCAGTCTTGGGTATTTCTTCACAGCAGCGTGAAAACGAACTAACACATCCAGTGACCAGGAAAACTAGGAACTGACTAGACGGGATAGCAAGCTATTATTAAAAGAACCAAACTATTGGGGGATCTTGGTTTGAGACCTAGGTTTCCATTGGTTAAAAGTGAGCTATTGGGTAAGTCATTGTATCCCATCTAGCCTCATTTTTTCATATGTCATGAGGTTATTGGAATATTGATGAAAAGAGTTAAACACTAAAATATTTTAAGAGATATTTGTTCTGAGCCAAATATGAGTGACAATGGCCCATGACACAGCTTTTAGGAGGTCCTAGGAACATGTGCCCAAGGTCATTGGGGTGCAGCTTCGTTTTATAGATTTTAGGGAGGCATGAGATATCAATTAAATACATTTAAGGAATACATTGGTTTGTTCTAGAAAGGCAGGACCACTTGAAGCAGGGGTAGGGGGAAAAGGAGGCTTCCAGGCTATAAAACATTTTCTGGTTGACAATTGGTTAAGTTTTTGTCTAAGGACCTGGGATCAATAGAAAGTAAATGTTCAGGTTAATGTGAAAGATTGTGGAGACGAAGGTTCTTTTGAAGTCTCATAGCCACTGCCCTTAGACACCATAGATGACAAATGTTTCCTATTCACATCCTTTAAAAGGTGCTAGACTCTTAGTTAATCTATTCAGAATTGGAGGGGCCTGGAAGGAAAAGGTCTAGCTATGTTAATAGGGATTCTTTACAGATGTGAATTTTCTCCCATAAAGGATGGCTTGCAGGGCCATTTCAAAACGTGAAAAAAAAACATGTTTTGGAGGTAAGATATTTTGATTTTCTTCCTTGTCTCATAATGTTATGCCAAAGTCAGGTTGAAAAATAAGTCACAATATATAGGGTTAAATAAAACCCATCTGATGAGAATTTATGGTTTGTAGATCATGACTCCCCAGACCCTTTAGATGGGAATTTGGGCAAGATAAAAAAAAGAAAAATTACAGTTTAGTCCTCAAGAGTTAGTCATTTTCAATATTTTTTGATAACTTATCACCCTTATTTCTCTAATAAAATATTAGCCAGGTTATAATTTATCAAGGGTAAAAATAGAGCTTGCAGGTTGAAGAGGATATAGGGTCCTTACATCTCTTTTACACGTTGTGACAATCTCAACATCATATCCAAAGATTCTCAATTACAGTAGCATTGGTCTTTATGATACATAATTCCTTCATTAACGATGATAAATAATATATATTTATATATATTTCTCACCATTGAGAAATATGTCCACAGCCAGGCACAGTGTCTCACGCCTGTTATCCCAACATTTTGGGAGGCCAAGGTGGGTGGATCAATTAGGATGAAGAGTTTGAGGCCATCCTGGCCAACATGCAGAAACCCCATCTGTACTAAAAATACAAAAAAAATTTAGCCGAGCATGGTGGCAGGTGCCTGGGATCCCAGCTACTCAGGAGGCTGAGGCAGGAGTATCACTTGAACTCAGGAGACAGAGGTTGCAGTGAGCTGAGATGGTGCCACTGCACTCCAGTCTAGGTGATAGAACGGGACTCTGTCTAAAAAAAAAAACAAGAGAGAGAGAAATATGTCCACAATATGTTATTAATTTATTTATCTTATCAGGAAATCAAGATAATGTTGTGTAAAGCTCAAAACAAATGTCTTAGGTCTTATGCCAAGGGGTAAGAGTACAGTTGTGAAAGAGGCAGACACTCTTCTCATATTGTTGTGGCTCACTATAAAGACAAAATATTGGCCAAGTAATTCAAAGTGTCATAAGAGCTAAAAATTACCATGGATACTCTTTACCATACTCTATCCAATATAGGCTACGAAAGAAAGATATGTACAATTTTAAGCAGAATAATTTTAAGTTCAGCACTAGTAGCCTTTTTTCCCCATAAGACAAAGCATAGCATTTTGTCAGTATAAAACAATTGCCCAGCAGAATTTCTGGAAGTATTCAGGGTGAAAATCAGTTCAGGTTAATGCCTACCGTAATAAGTCAAGGTGTTCAGGGGTCAAGTAAGAAGACAAGTTTCTATCATTATAATCTTTCCAAAGCTAAGCACCGTCTTTACCAGTTTAGCTCTAATAAACAGCACAGTGCCTGACACATGGTACTTAACAGGTTATGTCTGTTTCTGATTTTGGTTTTCTTTAAATGAATAATAGTTATTTTGAGAAACTGCAACTTGTGAAAATTAGTATTGATGCAATTAAAAAATTATAGGAGACTAGGAAAAGGAAGTAAAGATAGCATGTTTACACAAACGAGCATATGAAGAGCTCTGAATCTCCAAATCCTTGATGTAAGAAGAGTAAAGAGCTACTAATATACAGTCATGTGATGTGATAGGATTATCAAAGATTTGAGTAACCAGAAATTCTACTAATATACAGTCATGTGATGTGATAGGATTATCAAAGATTTGAGTAACCAGAAATTCTACTAATATACAGTCATGTGATGTGATAGGATTATCAAAGATTTGAGTAACCAGAAATATTTATGCGGTCATGTGCCACATAATGATATTTTCGTCAACAGACAGCATGTATGACAGTGGCTTCATATGATTATAATGGAGTTGAAAATTCCTGTTAGTGACCCTGTAGACATTTAATGTTGTAGCATAATGTATTACTCATGTGTTTGTGATATGCCAGAGTAAACAAACCTACTATGCTGTCAGTCATATAAAAGTATAGCAAATATAATTATGTGCCCTACATAATACTTGATAATGATAATAAACAACTATGTTACTGGTTTATGTACTTATTATACTACATTTTTATTGTTATTTTAGGTTATACTCTTCCTACACACATACACACACACACACACACACACAGAGACACACATATATATAAAAATTTAACTGTAAACAGCCTCAGTCAGGTCCTTTAGGAGGTATTCCAGAAGAAGGCATTGTTATCATAGGAAATATAGGAGATGACAGCTCCATCCATGCTATTGCACCTGAAGACCTTCCAGTGGGACAAGATGTGGAGGTTGGAGAGAGTGATATTGATGATCCTGACCCTGTGTAGGCCTAAACTAATGTGTATGGCCATGTCTTAGTTTTTTTCGTTTGTTTGTTTTGTTTTTCTTTTTCTTTTTCCTTTTGTTTTTAAGATGGAGTCTCACTCTGTCAATCAGGCTGGAGTGCAGTGGCACGAGCTCGGCTAATTGCAACCTCTGCCTCCCAGGTTCAAGTGATTCTCCTGCCTCAGCCTCCAGAGTAGATGGGATTACAGGCATGCACCACAATGCCCAGCAAATTTTTTTTTTTTTTTTTTTTTTTTTTGTAATTTCAGTATTGATACGATTTCTCCATGTTGGTCAGGCTGGTCTCCATCTCCTGACCTCAGGTGATCCACCTGCCTTGGCCTCCCAAAGTGCTAGGATTACAGGTGTGAGCCACCACATCCAATCCGTGTCTTAGATTTTAACAAAAAAGTTTACAATGTTAAAAAAAAATCAAAAAATCGAAAAAAGCGTATAGAAGGATATAAAGAAAAAATTATATAGCCATACAGTGTGCTCGTGTTTCAAACTAAATGTTATCACAGAAGAGTCAAAAAGTAAAAATATAAAAATTTATGAAGTAAAAATATTACAGTAGGCTAAGGTTAATTTATTATTGAAGAAATATGTTTTATAAGTTTAGTGTATCCTAAGTGTGCAGTGTTTATAAGGTCTATAGCAGTGTGCAGCAATGTTCTACGATTTCACATTCACTCATCACTCACTCACAGACTCACCTAGAGCAAATTCCAGTCCTACAAGCTCCATTCATGGTAAGTGCCCTATACAGGTATACCACTTTTTAACTTTTATTCTGTATTTCTACTGTACCTTTTCTATGTTTAGATAAACAAATGCTTACCATTGTGTTATAAGTGCCTACAATATTCAGCACAATAACAGGCTGTACAGGTTTGTGGCCTAGAAGCAATAGGCTATACCATAGAGCCTAGGAGTGTGGTAGGCTATACCCTGTAGGCTTGTGTTATACACACTCTGTAAGCTTGTGTTATACATACTCTATAATGTTTGCACAACAGCAAAATCCCCTGACAAATTTTTCAGAAAGTATCCCTGACACTAAGTGATGCATGACTCTGTGTGTGTGTATATTTATAAATATATGCACACACATATATGCATGTATACATTATTTATAAATATATGCACACACATATATGCATTGTATATGTATATGCAGAGTATTATATATATAATACACTGTATGTGTATACACACACACACACATATACTCAAGGAACTCAAGGGCGGCTACACTCACTGTGACACAAACCCCTAAAACTATTTTTTTAATGTACAGCACAAAATAATAATAAAAAAAAAGTGTGAACTCATACATAGCTAGATACCCAGCTGCACACAGAAAAGCCAGGTATGTGGGCATTCATGATGGAGATGCTGAAGGAGTTTTGCCTCACTAATTTGCCCATTATTTCACAGACATTCATTGAGCACCTACTCCATATTACACACTGGAAAGCAGTGGAGGTTAAAATAGCAAGTGCCACCATCACCTCATTCTCAGTGCTGTTCTGCTGTTAGATGGAACCTTTATCAAGTGTCAGCAACGGAACCTGGCATTTATCAGGGTGGGTGCTGCACTCTGCTCTGCTGACAGGGTAAATTCAATACATGTCATCCCCACTGTGCTAAGATGTTTTAATGGCTTGCTCTTTCTTCTTTCCATCACCCAGGCAACTTTGTCTTTCTTTTCTCTTCAGTCCCTTTCTCCCATCCCCCAATTGCTCCCCTTTCACGTTTTGGGTTCCCCTTTGCACAAGTTGCCTATGTTTGTGACTTTGAAGGAGTCACTAATTCTGTTTCTGCATACCCATCCATGAAATGTGATAATTGACTAAATTATCCCTGATGTCTTACCCAGCTCTTAGTGCTATGCTAGCACTGTAGAATTCTGGTGTGAATTCTTCCTAAAAAGCAGAGCCTGAGGCATGGGCCTTTGTGGAGGTAGTTTATTTGGGGTCATTTGCTCCTATGGTACATGATGCATGGCCTGAGAAATAAACCAGAGAAGGTTTATTTCCAAGCCACAGGCTTGGAGGATTAGTGAAGTGTATATGGGGAAAGAAGAAAAGCAGCCAATCCAAGGTTACTGAGCTGATTACAACTACAGGAAAAACTGGAGCTTAATCCTGTTTGTGATATTTCAAGAGCTGTATGGAATGTGCCATAGAAATCTCTGAGATTGGAAAAAAGAGAATACTTACCTACTAGTTCCTGCCCATTGGTAAAGCATTGTTCCAGGAAATGTTAACACCCTATCCGTTCCCAGTGTGTGCAGACATCAGAATGGCTGATCAAGCTCTTACGGTAGATCCATGTGATTGTGCCAGATAAGCCCTGGGAGAAAAAGCAAGAGATATGCAGTGCAGCCGAGATCAGGTGCTATTAGGCTACACCTGAGTACAGCTGGTTGCTATAGCAAAGACTAGAGAAAAATTGGTGGAGTAAGAGAATATGAAAGGAAAATATATGTGCAACAAAGAAGCCATTGCATTCCTCAATGTTGTCTGAGTGCTGATATCAAGAATTTTTGTCAAATCAGCTTTACCACGGCACTGAACATATGGGGACTATGTCAGGAAATTTCGATATCCAACATTTCTACAAATGCACAGAATTGTTGTGGGCATGGGCTCCATTGCCCAGCTTCTTCCCAGTTCCCATCTAGGTTCATCACAACATTGATAACGATTATCAATGTGCCAGGCAATGTATTAGGCGCTTGAAGCACAATGTCTCTTCTAATCCCTAAATCAGTAGGATCCCATCATCAGGTTAGTACCTATAATCCCATTTTCCCATTTAACAAATGAGGAAACCAAGGCTCAGGAAATGGAAGTGACTTTCCTCAACTTACATTACCCATGAAGACCTAAATTGAAATCCATATATATATAAATATATATATGGACCTAAATTGAAATCCATATATATATATACACATACACATATATATAGAGAGAGCACAGGCTATTTCCAGTAGTTGAAACTACCTCAATGGGCACTTGGGTTTAGACAGGGTATATGCCTCAGTTCTAGGTTGATGATATCTCTGCCTTATCTGATGACTAATCTTGAACTCCAACTTGCTTGGGTATAGCCTTGATATCCTGCTTAGTTACTTACCGGAGACTTCAGCTGCTTGGACCTCAAACACTAGCCCAGATACATTTTATACCAAATACTAACCCAATTTTGAACTGGAAGCCTCAAAATTTTTTACTTATGCTTTTTCTCATTGGAGGCCAGTCTACAACCAAGTCAGTACCCCAAACTAACTCTCGTACCTTCCAATTTCTTGATTTGCACCTTTCCTTCTGTTGTTTCATTTTTCTGTTTATACTTTTTTCTTTCCATAATCCATTCCAATTAGCAGATTAGGGTAAGGCACAGCAGAGAATAACAGGAACGGCTAAACTGGGAGATAAATTTGACATTATTTAAAATTAATCAGAGATTCAGGGAAGCTAATATTTAAAGAGAAAATAGCACATCTTAGTCTCCTAGTCTATCTTAGTCTATGCAGGCCTCTATAACAAATATCTTAGACTGTGTAATGTATTAACAATAGATATTTATTGCTCACAATTCTGGAGGCTGAGAAGTCCAAGATCAAGCTGCCAACAGATTTGGCGCCTAGTGAGGGCTTGTGCTTCATAGATGGTGCTTTCTATGTATCCTTACGTGACAGAAGAATAAAAGAGCCCCCTCAAGTATCTTTTTTAAGGGCACTAATTCCATTCATGAAAGCACAACTCTCATGATCTAATCACCTTCTAAAGGCTTCACCTCTTAATCCTACCACAATGGGGATGAGGTTTCTACATGAGTTTTGGAAGGACACATTCAAACCACAGCACAGCCTTTCTGTGCACTCATTCCTTCCCATAATGTACTTTTTTTCCTTCTAAGCTTCTTGACAATAGATCATTCAGTGCATTGGGCAATTATCGCTTATCTACACTTGTATAATGTAATGATCTCTTCCCTAGCCGTTGTTGACTGCGCCAAGGATCAGATCCTGATTCTAGCTAAGCTGTTCTTGGTATAGAAACAATGAGGGAAAAGGAAACTAGAAGAGGCAAGTAGGGGGTATCTGTTTTTCATGTGACAGGTAAGTGAATGTAGGTGGAAGGTGCAAGCATCTTCCACTATGTAAATGGATAAACAAAGAACGCTGGTCTAATGAGAATGAGGAAGGAAACACGTTTTAATTACTAAAAAAAAATGATAAGCGGAGAAAGATTTCAATCAGCCCTAAATGCTATGCCCAATTATCTTCCTGCATCCTTGACTACCCACTTCCCTGTCCTTTGAGTTATTAAAGTTACTGAATTATTTGCCTGATCCATTCTCCCTTTTTTAAAAACTGGAATTATTAAAAGGCATGTCTGCACTATGTTTTCAATGATACAAAATTCTCTGCTTTCTGAATTTCTTTCATTTCCCAGTAGATCCAGTTGTTATAAAGTGCTTCCTTATGTTGAACATAAAGCAGTTTCCCTGTACTTTCCACTCGTCAACTCTATTTCTGCTCTTTGGGACCAAATAAAACCAGTAAAATCCCTTCTTTTTCTACCCGCCCATCTGACATCCAAAAGAAAGCATCCCAACTCTTCTCCCCATTCCATGAAGAAGTTTTTGTTTTCTAGGCTAAATGTGCTCAGATTATCTTATTTTTTGTGTGTGTGCCATAGTTTAGAATCCCATGGATTATGCTGGTCTCTTCTATCTGGTTATAACACAAATTGTTAATCTCTCTCTCCATGTCTAGATTCGGCTGGCTCAATATGTAATGATGTGGGCCTGTTACATGCCTGTCTCTATGGTCCTACTTACATTATAAATAATCACTGCCTTGTGATTCCAACGTCAAGAAGGTACAGTACTACACGGTGGTATTATGTTTGACATCAGACATGGCCCAACAGGGGAGAAGAATATGCTTCAACAGTTAGATGATTATGTTAATACAAATTGGGATTTTTTATTATGTTTGTCTCTTTCAAGACTGAATTTGATGTGATTGCTGCTGCTGATTCAGTACTAGGTAATGGAGGCTGAAATGTATTCCTCAGAAGATCCTCCGGGAATAGCCACCTGGGATTGACAGAGAGAGTCACTGGGTGTCACTGTTGAGTCATACAAACACACTGGCCGCTTGCTTATAGAAGTCTGGCTCCTTAAAGAAGCTAGGAGAAGGAGGTTTGGGGTGGCTGCCTGTCTCCTCCTGGTCTGTGTCTCTTCACTAGGGTCAAGATAGAGCATCCCTCTCCCAGATTTTCCCTAAGAAGTATTGAGTCAGATGTGCCCACGTCAGTGTGGGCCTTAGGTGCTGTTTAATGAGTTGATCCATCCTTGATTTGCCTGATGGTGCTGATAGGGGTCTGCTTCTATGTGTGTATGTAGTAAGTGATCACACCCCCACCCTAGTCAAAGAGGTCTCCCCCTCACACCCAGAACTTGCTGAATCTTACAGCTCTCTTCAGAGCAGATAAGCCCTTCCATTCCACTGTTTGTTCCAGATTCAGACTGTGATTTCGGTCTCAGTCAAGGGTCAGTGGCACATTTCAGGGTTTTTTTTTAATGGGAGTACTGATTTTGATAGAAATAAAGACAGGTGGAATTGTAGGCATTAGCACTTTGAAAGGCAAGGAGAACAATAGATCAAAGGAGAGACAGGCCAAAGGTTACTAGATCAAAGGTAGATAGATCAAAGGTTACTAGAGACGGCTGAGTGCTCTAGTAACCTTCTGTCCAAAAACTGACCCTGTTACTAACCCAGCCTGACCCACACATAGGCTATGAACTTTTGTTACCTCAGTGACTAAATATCCTTCATGAGATAGTCACTCAGGTTCATTGGCAGGTGTTCTCAATCCCTTTAGGTGAACGTCATGAAAATGCAAATACCAAAATACCACATCCCTAAAACTTTTTCTGATGTCTGAGAAAAGCCTTAGGCATCAGTATATTTATAAACCCCACATGTCACTAAGGAATTTCTAAAGCACATTCTTCCAGTCATGATTGACTGATTCTATGCTTTCTGAAGATTGTACATCACATTACTTTTTTTAAATTTTTGCTTCCTCTGGAATTCAGTACTGAGTTACATCCCAAGCAATCCCTCCAAAATACAAATGTGATTGACCCTCTGCTCTCTCCTTTTAAACTCCCCAATGTCTAATCACCACATATAAGTCAAGTATAAAGACTGTGCCCTGTTACTCATGTGCTTCCTCATTGGCCCCTGCTTATTCCAGGACAGAACAGTTTCCATCCACACACTGGTTTAACCCAGGGGCTCCCCACTTGGCTGCACATTGAAACTACCTGTGGAGCTTTTGAAAGCACTGATGTCTGAGTCCCATCCCCAGGACTTCTGCTTTACTGGTAGGGAAAGAAGCTCAGGGATTGTGATCTTTCAAAGCTCCTTGGGTGATTCTAATGGAACACAAAGCTTTAGAATCACTATCCTTTGGTTTTCTCCCTTCTAGAACACAGATTTTCTTACCCTCCTTTGGCCAAGCCATAGCTGCTAATCCTTCTTGACTCAACCCACTGATTATCTACTTGAAGAAATCAACTCTGAACATACTCCTCTAGCCAAGTTAAAGATTTTTCTTTGGGATTCCATAGTTTCTTGTGCTTACTTAGGCTATTGTATCAGAAATATCTATATGTCTATTTTTTACCTCTAGACTATAAGCTTATACTGAGTAAGTGAATTAATAGAACATATATGTCATTGTGTGCCCAGTGCACAGCACAGAACTTAGCACCTATTAAGTGCCCAGGAAATATTTTGTAGGCTGGAACTACTGTTAATTGAGAATGCGAATGAGTTAATAAATGAATAATCAGTGACAATGAAAATAATTAAACTTTACTGTGTATATAGCCAGACACAAAGTATTACAGAGTCGTTACCTTATTTTACATTCCCAAAAAGTCCCATTAGAAAGAGTGATCTCCATTTTAGCTTAAGAAGCTCAGGTTTAGAGGTGGTAAGTAGATGCTGTGCAGACATAATTTGAAGGCTGGTCTGTCTGACTTCACTTTTAGTCACTTTACTGATTGCCTCTAAAAATGGAAAGGGAAGGATATCTAACCTGATTTTCTCATTGGAGTTTTTACTGGGTTCTTTTTGCCAGGCATTCTATTCCCTCTTTAAATACTTCATCCTACTTAACCCACACAACAACTCTATAACCCACATAACAACTCTATAAATTAGTATTATTAGTCTCATTTAATTGATAAGAAAACTAAGCCTCAGAAAGAAGCAAAGTAATTCAGGCAAGGCCATATGGCAAGGAAGTAACAAATGCTATATGAAATCCTATGGCTTGTGCTTGTCTGTCTTTAATATCCAGAGTTGCTCACTATGCTACAATTGCCTTATAACAGATGAGTAAGAAGAAAGAAAGGCAGAGGAGCAAGTAGGAGAGAGAGAGAGAACTGACTCCAAACACAGATCAGATACAAAAATGAGTTTTTGGACTGACTTTGATAAGGACAAAATACCTCACAGAATTCTTTGTCTCTATTCTTTAGCAATTTTCCCCCAAGAGTCACTGGGACAAAAGAGTAAAACAACTTTTCTTTTGAAAAGATTGGTTGCTTATTCTAAGCCTGCCAAAGATATCTGAAGTGTAACCAAATCTTTGTATTTGATGCCCTTGTGATTCCTTCATTTAGACAATTAGCACAGAATCTTGAAGCCTAAGAGCTTTGGTTCATGATTTTTTTTTTAAAGTGATGAGCACCTGAGGCTCACAGAGGATAAGCTTGGCAAAGGTGACCTTGCAGAATAGTGGCCAGAACCCAGTTCTTTTTATTCCCCGTCTAGTATTCTTTAGCCATGGGTTAACTCGGTGATTAAATATGGTTAAACATGATGAATATTTTAAAAGCTACTTGGAGTTTCTTGGTTCTAAAGCACTCTGAATGCCAAACGCAACATATTTTTATTGCCTATTTCTACCACTTAACAAGGCCATTTGCTCTGTGGGATCTTGGTAATAGGGATAAGTAGGAACAAACAGAGGTAAGGTACAGATTCTTTTTCCTCACTAATGTGAACAGAT